>NC_052619.1:65668815-65845021 GCF_016545825.1 Eucalyptus grandis | reverse complement strand
ACAGAACATACACTTCAAATACAAATTAAAGTGATCCTTCACGATCGTCAATTTAATTTTTTTCGAAAATGGGAATCCCTTACCATAATGCACCAGTCCTTTTGGAAGAAACCGTAGCCGAACCACATGACGGCGCTCAATGTTAGAAAGAACGAAAGAGAGAAGGGCATGAACTCCACGCTCTTCGTTCGCACAACTCGTGCCTAAGAAGACCAGAATAGGGAAAAAAAAAGCAAGAAGATTAAAATGCGTTCTCCGTGGTTAGATATGAATATTTGGAAAAAGAAATATTGGATTTTTTAAGTGCGCACCACAATGCCTAATGGCGCTGCAAAGACGCTCACGGAAATCGTCGTGCAAATCCATCCAAACACCGTGGTGCGTGCATCATCGTTTGGAATGAAGTGCATTATGAGAATTAGGAGAGAGAACAGTCCCACGTTCATCAGAGCAAAGAGCTTGATTGTGGAGCTCTGCAATAATCAAAATCATTAAGTTAGATAGAACAAACATAGGGTAGTTAGAGATATAGGGAAAAACAGAGCTTTTAGATGGCAAGGATGGAGAGCGCAAAACACATTCGGTTAACCCAATCAGTCGTAAACTACCACTAGGATTTATTGTGTTCTTAAAATTTTCATTTCTTTTTTTGTCGAATGTATTTTCTTTCATTTTATAGATCATGTGAATTGCCAAAGAAAGTTTCCCTAGCAAGCCCTTTGGTTCATTGTGATTGGAATATGAGCTTTGCATCGTCTAATGATCAATACGTACCCTGGCAGCTCTCAGCGCATAAGCAATGTAGATGGCGATGTACACCATCTCTATGACGCATCCGAATGAGTTAATGGTGATGAGAAGGAAGGAGTGTCCTTTGAGGAATGCGTAGTAAAGCCAGAGCATGGAGCTAAATAGAGCGACCAAATACGGTATTGATTGGAAACCCTCGGTCGATTTCTCCTTGTAGATTCGGTAAAATGTCGGCCTGCAACAGGAGAAAAGAAAAAAATCAGTAGCTATTGTATTGGGATCAAATAAAATAATACTATCTTCATCCTAGTGAAAGAAAAGAACTTCAAAGAAAAAGATGATTACTTACACCGGAGCAAAGAAGACGAAGAGCGAGACAATGTTTCCTATCATCGATTGCAAAAGAAAAACACAAACATTAGATTATTTTGTGCAAGCACGGCGCAAATGAAAATACTCTTTTTGCTAGGGTTAAAATTAAAGAAGAAGAAAAACAACCTCAGTCATTTACCAATTTAAGTACTAAGCACATACGGCATGGTTGAACAGGTCGAACTAAATCATGTTACATGTTGTTGTATAACCTTTGTATACACACGATATAGCCAAAAGATGAAAGAATGAATTCCCACGAAATGCAAACCGACTTGAGACAATATAAATCCCACGTTAGTTGCAACAACTTGAAGACGGACCTATAAGTTGACCACAGACGCTAGCGTACCGGCTTCAGCATTTAAAGCTAATTCTAAAAGTGTGCTAGAGTGAAAACAAAAATCATTGGAGGAAATGGCCAAAAGGGTTGTGAAAAAGTCAGCAAAAGTCAAAGAGACTGAAAAGGTTGCTGGAAGTTTGATTTCGAGCGGGGTTTGTATCATCAAAAGAGAGAAAACTCCATGTGAAGAGTGGTGTCAAGATTAGTGCAAGGGGAAAATTTTCTCATTTTCTTTGTGATTTTTGTTGTTGCTTAACGTGTGTTTTGCAATTGATAGAAAGAGAAAGAGTAAGGTTTTGGAAGAAAGAGTTGCCAAACGAAAAGAAGAAGAAAAGAAGAGAATGGCCTGCTGTTAATCATGCTAAAGATACTAAATACGAACGATTCATCAAGCGGAAAAAATAAATGCATGTAGACCATATGAAGATGGATGGGATGAAAGGAAATGGCGCAAGCAAGCAGCACTATTGCGAAGAAGAAGAAGCAAATGGAAATGAGGGGCGAACAGCTTCTGGTTTCTTCCTTCTTTACCTAGGATACCAAAAATGAAGATCAAGAAGTCCATTTTCCACCTCCGACCGTGAGAAATCCTCTCCTCTCTCCAAGGCAAAGACCAAGAAAAAGAAAGCAGGGTCTGAGAGAAACCCTGGCTCGCTCTCTCCCCCTTCCCTCTCCTCCGACTCTTTCACTAACTTTCGATGAAAATCATGCAAGGGATGGCTCGGCTTTATATACACACACACACAATGTTGCATCCCACTAGACGCAGGAGAAAAATGGGGGTTATTGATGCGCGCCAGAGAGAGAAAGGGAGAGAGAGAGAGAGAGAGAGAGAATGCATATTAAATTCATAGTGCTCGCATCACAAGTGGAGGACTAGTAGGCAGCGTAGCACAAAATCATTCTCTCCTCAGCAGCACCAGCCCCTCCTTCCCTCCTCCTCCTCGTCGCCCCCACGTGCCTCCCTCCTCGCGTGCCCGTACAGACTCCTCCGCCACGATGTCGGCGTCGAAAGTCGTGCGGACGCGACCGGCCATACCTCCCTCAATTATATTTCGATTTCCTCCGGCGCGTGGCGGAGGCCCTCTGGGGCGGCGGGGGGGCGGCGGCACGCGCCCCCGGGCGAGAGTGGTGATCGGTGCGCGAAGCATTGTTACGTTACTCCCCCACCGCAAAGCCGTCCCCCGCGTAATGCTTCGTTCACGTGACTTCTCCGAATTTTACATTTTCGTTCCTTGCTGACTCCCCCCCGCACTCAAAAACCCCGAACCATTACCGCTCCCCCTCGCTCTCTCTCTAGTATTATTGTTTTTTAATGGGTGGTTGTTTGTCTCGTAGCGCTCTTCTTTTGCCATGCAACATTCATTCACCCTCGTGGTTTCTCCTTCTTTTACCATATCGTGCGGTTGCTTGGCGTATGCATCACGTTGACAAAATGAGGATTTTCACAAAAGCGGTGGTTTCGCGAAACGTGATCTGATGCGCTTGCTTATTGTGTCCTCCTATCAAATCGTGTGAAGCTTCAATATAGTTCCGGATGCGACAAACGCGAAAACCTCGGCATTTTCGCGGAATTCCCAAACCGAGTGTCACCCCAAAAGTAGTCCGGTTTCAATGTGGTTTTTCGGCGATGGAAAAGTTGGTGAGCTGTGAAGTGATCGATGATGAACATTCAATCAGAACATGGTACAATGTTGGGGTGGATCCAGAAAGAGCAGAAGATGGAACACCTGGCAATCGTTTTTGTGATTTGATGTAGTTTGCCCCAAAACCATAATTGATATCGAGTGAGTTCCGGCACACAAATGTGTAAATGTAAGCCAATCCCTTGAAGGCTTTCAATCATAGGAAAACCTAGAATAGGTGGCCTTGTTCATCCTATCGCCATGATTGGCAAAGAGAAGAGGAGAATCCATTTAGCTATTTAAGGATGGCATCTTTCTTTATGTTGCCCGATAGAGAATGCATGTCCATGTCAATACTAAAAGACTAGGTCGACATAATAAAATGTAACGATGTTGTGTGTTAGTCGCGTAGAAAAATTGATGTCTTTAGTATAATAATATAACCCCACGAGTCTAGTAATATATATAAAATCACAAGACTTAGGTACAGTTTATTTTACAAATAATGTCCTTTTTAAAAATATTTTGCAGTCTATCAGGTGTCCTTGTAGAAGGTGCAGCACTTTTCAGGGTAGAGGATGCAAGCGACATCCTAAAGTCGAGCATGTGCTCACTGATTCGCATCCCTGAATCGAATCCAGCATGTTGATTCCTTAAATTTCCCCGCAAGTACCCCACCTTTACAGGCTTTTTTTTTTTCTTTTAGTCGAAAGCTTTACAGGTTTAAAAAGCAACAAAATCGTGTAATGGTTACCTCCCGTGACACATAGGGCTGGCCTTTTAAAATCATTCAGATCTCATTTCGTGCGTGGCACATAATGCCTTATTGGGCATGTTTATCGTGAATCTGATGGGGGGTTTAAGGGAACTATTCCAGGTCTTGATGGGTCGGCGGGTGTCGGGTTCGGAGGCGAAGGTGGTGGGGCTGGTTTCTCGGGTTTCGGGTCGAGCGCGAATTGGATGATGGAGTGAGAGTCATCGCTGAGGGTAAGTAGTTTCAGATTCTGGTATCTTGGTTTCTCAAAGCGTGTAAAGTTATCTTTTTGCTGGAATATAATTCATATGCTGAAGTGCCGTACGCAGCGTTCGCTGATTGCATTAGTCATCGTTATATGACGTTGAATTATTCCTATCAGAGCTATCCCGGTTTCATGGTTTAGCATTTCGGTGGGAATTGTAAGTTAGGCTGAGTCTTGGAACTTTTAGTTATTAGATAAATTACATGCTGGGTTTGATTGGGATTAGATTGGACACCTTTCCGATTCCAAATCAATGATTTGGAGGTGTTTCAGTGATGTGGGATTCTATGTCCAGCACTTACTTGACACTACAAAAGAAACCGATTTAAGACCGGTTTGAATGCTTGAAATTAACAATTTTGTAAAGCTGTGTAAGATTTGTACGTGATCTTAATTTAAATGAAAAGATTGTGGCGGCATTGGCGAGATGGTCATGACTCAGATGCGGGAGTCGAAGGAGGCGTTTCTTGATTTTGCAGCGAAACGAGAGAAACTATGGGAGAACAATTAGTATGTCTTCAAATTATCGAAGTGTGGAAGGTTCCCAATCTTATCTTGGTTTTCTTTTCGCAATAGACCCGGCAGTGGTGAAAATAGTGTGCTCTTCATTCATAGAGTTTGAACCCGGTGGTGCCAATATAATTGGAGTTATATCAGATACACCAAATCGACTTTGGCTCTTTTAAGGCATCTACTTTTTTTCTTTTGGTATAGCACTCTAATTTAGCAGTTTTGAGAATAAGCAAATCGAGATTGAAGTTGGATATGGTTGAATGGCTTGGTTAAACCAAACCCAAATCGATAAACCAACAGACTAAATTTTGGGTTTAGTTCACATTGATCTATACAAGTGAGTTTAGGCAATTAGGCAATTCAACATGAGCATCATCGAATTTACTAGTAATTAACTTATTCATTAATTAGAAAATGGAATAATGAATACACTTCTGAGAGATTGTCGGAGGACTTTCTCGTTCACACAATTGTACATCAACTGAACAAAAGAGACAGATAGAGAGAGATATCGATAGGGCAAATAGGATCATCATGGAGAGGAGGATAGATCGACGCTAATTTGAGCCTTCACATTCTTAATTAAAGCCCCGCTCGATGGTAAGTTGGGCCTGAGCCAACTTAACTTGGCTGATCAGACCCTGTGTCATCGCAGAAACTACCACTTCCACGGCACCCTCCGGCGGTTGTGATGGCTGTGGCTGTTGCTCATTCGCTCGGGCTTCACCGCGGTCGATGGGGGCGAGATTTCACGGGTGACAGGGCGGACTTCGGAGACTCCTCCTGGCGGGGGTGAACGACGGTGGTGGCGACATGTTGTGGGAGCTTCTCGTCCATGACCTCATTGTTTCTGTAGTATCCGTACACGACCATCTGAGACAGTCCCAAGACAAAGCCCACGATGTTCGGTATCTGCGTGTCAAGGTCAAGAATATTCTCTAAGTTCGGCCGAAACTTACGTTAAAACTTGTCAAAACATTTCTGTCTAACCCAAGGCTTAGTATCGGTATAATCGACGACGTGCATTCGCATTCATCACATAATCTTCATCCGTAACAGTTATAAAGATATTGGATTTATGTGTTTACATCGATTAACCATTCGAGAATCTAAAATTTCACACCAATTTTTTTTTCCCAAAGTCATGTACTTAAGTTTTGTTAAATATTCTCACCTCGGTCCATTTTTCAAATATAAAGTTTTCGATCCTCCAATAATCATAATCATTAATAATGTGTCCTACTTGGTCGATATTATTTAACCTTTTTTTTTTTTTCCAAAAATAGATATTATGAACTCAATGCAAGAAATGACATAATGGTATAATATGAAGAAAAAGAAACCGAAAATTATTACCATGCTAAATAATTACGTAAATTCATCCTACCCGAACAACTTGAAGAGTAAAGTCTAATCACACAAAATGTATACAGAAGTCTATGGACATGGGACCCGCATATGCTCTTATTAGCTTTTCTTGAAAATTTAATTAGTCTTATTAGCCCATTAATGACGTGCCAACGCAACATGTTATATAGCAAATTTAGCCGAACCCAAAAGTGATGCTGAACAAATATATGGACCTACACTACCCCAATGCACATTACGACAAAACATACAGTTAAAATGCAAAGTAAAGTGATCCTTAACGATCGTTAATTTAATTTTTCGAAAATGGGGATCCCTTACCATAATGCACCAGTCCTTTTGGAAGAAACCGTAGCCGAACCACATGATGGCGCTCAAAGTTAGAAAGAACGACAGAGAGAAGGGCATGAACTCCACGCTCTTCGTTCGCACAACTCGTGCCTAAGAAGACCAGAATAGGGAAAAAAAAGAAAGAGAGAAGATTAAAATGCGTTTTCCGTGGTTAGATATGAGAATTTGGGAAGTGAGAAATTGGATTTTTTAAGTGCGCACCACAATGCTTAACGGCGCTGCGAAGACGCTCACGGAAATTGTCGTGCAGATCCATCCGAACACCGTGGCGCGTGCATCATTGTTCGGAATGAAATGCGTGATGAGAATTAGGAGAGAGAACAATCCCATGTTCATCAGAGCAAAGAGCTTGATCGTGGAGTTCTACAATAATCAAAATCATTAAGTCAGAACAAACACAAGATAGTTAGAGATATAGGGGAAAAAGAGAGCTTTTAGATGGCAAGGATGGATAGTGCAAAACACGTTCGGTTAACACACTCAGTCCTAAACTACTAATGGGATTTATTGTGTTCCTAAAATTTCAGTTCTTTTTTTTGTCAAACGTATTTCCTTTCATTGTATAGATCACGTGAATCCCCAAAGAAAGTTTCCTAGGAAGCTTATTGGTTCATTGTGATCGAAATATGAGTGTTGCATCGTCTAATGATCAATACGTACCCTAGCAGCTCTTAGCGCATAAGCAATGTAGATGGCAATGTACACCATCTCTATGACACATCCAAAGGAGTTAATGGTGATGAGAAGGAAGGAGTGTCCTTTGAGGAATGCGTAGTAAAGCCAGAGCATGGAGCTGAATAGAGCGACCAAATATGGTATCGATTGGAATTCTTCAGTCGATTTGTTCCTGCAGATTCTGTAAAATGTCGGCCTGCAACAGGAGAAGAGAAAAAGAATCAGTAGTTATTGTATCGGGATCAAATAAAATAAGACTATCTTCATCCCGATGAAGGTAAAGAACTTCAAAGAAAAAAAAATGATTACTTACACTGGAGCCAAGAAGACGAAGAACGAGACAATGTTTCCTATCATCGATTGCAGAAGAAAAGCACAAACGTTAGATTATTCCGTGCAAGCGCGGTGCAGATGAAAATGCTCTTTTTGATAGGGTTAAAATTAAAGAAGAAGAAAAGCAACATTAGTCATTTACTAATCTAAGTGCGAAGCACATACGGCATGGTTGAACAGAACTCGAACTAAATCATGTTGCATGTCGTTGTATAACCTTTGTATACATATGATATAGCCAAAAGATGAAAAGAATGAATTCCCACGAAATGCACATCGACTTAAGACAATATAAATCCCACGTTAGTTGCAACAACTTGAAGACGGACCCATAAGTTTACGATGGACACTAGCGTATTGGCTTCAGCATTTAAAGCTAATTCTAAAAGTGCGCTAGAGTGAAAACAAAAATCGTCGGAGGAAATGGCCAAAAGGGTTGTGAAAAAGTTGGCAAAAGTCCAAAAGACTGAAAAGGTTGCTGGAAGTTTGATTTCGAGCGGGGTTTGTATCATCAAAAGAGAGAAAAACTCCATGTGAAGAGTGGTGTCAAGATTAGTGCACCGGGAAAAAATTTCTCATTTTCTTTGTGATTTTGGTTGTTGCTTCACGTGTGTTTTGCAAATGATAGAAAGAGAAAGAATGAGGTTTTGGAAGGGAGAGTTGCCAAACGAAAAGAAGAAGAAAAGAAGAGAATGACCTGCTAACCATCATCCTAAAGATACTAATACGAACGATTCATCAAGCGGAAAAAAAATAAACGCATGTAGACCATATGAAGATGGATGGGATGAAAGGAAATGGCGCAAGCAAGCAGCATTATTGCGAAGAAGAAGAAGCACATGGAGATGAAGGGCGAAGAGCTTCTGGTTTCTTCCTTCTTTACCTAGGATACCAAAAGCGAAGATCCAGAGATGGTAGTGAGCAAGGAAGTCCATTTTCCACCTCCGACCGTGAGATATCCTCTCTTCTCTCCAAGGCAAAGACCAAGAAAAGAAAGCAGGGTTTGGAGAGAAACCCTGGCTCTCTCTCTCTTTCTCTCTCTCTCTCTCTCTCCCTCCCTCTCCTCCGAGACTCTCTCTAACTTTCGATGAAAACCATCCGAGGGATGGCTCGGCTTTATACACACACACAATATTGCATCCCACTAGGCATAGGAGAAAAATGGGGGTTGCCGTGTGTGCGTGTATGCGCGCTACAGAGAGAGAGAGAGAGAGAGAGAGAGAGAGAGAGAGAGAATATGCGTATTGAATTCATAGTGCTCGCATGACAAGTGGAGGACTAGTAGGTAGCGTACCACAAAATCATTCTCTCCGCAGCAGCACCAGGCTCCAGCCCCTCCTTCCCTCCTCCTCCTCCTCGTCGCCCCACGTGCCTCCCTCCTCGCGTGCCCGTACAGCTCCTTGGCCACGAATGTCGGGGTCGAAAGTCGTGCGGACGCGACCGGCCGTACCTCCCCTCAATTATATTTCGATTTCCCCGCCGCGAGGCGGAGGCCCTCTGGGGCGGCGCGGGGCGGCGCCACGCGCCCCGGGCGAGAGTGGTGATCGGTGCGCGAAGCATTGTTACGTTACTCCCCACCGCAAAGCTGTCCTCCGCGTAATGCAGCTGATGCTTCGTTCACGTGACCTCTCCGAAAATTACACTTTGGTTCCGCGATTTTTTCATTGTCTTTTAGCCGTTTTCTTTCTCCTCCCCCGCATTCAAAAACCCCGAACCAACACTGCTTGCTGACTCCCCCGCACTCAAAACCCCGAGCCAAACACGCCTTGCTGGCTCGGCCCTAATTTAGCCCTCCCCCCTTCTCTCTCTAGTATTATTGTTTTATAATGGTAATTGTTTGTCTCGTAGCGCTCTTCTTTGCGCGCCCTTCATGTGGAAGAGCTCTAGAGGTTTCGTGCGTGTGCGTTCATGGCATCTCCCCGCTTTGGCTTTTTCGTTCTTGAAGCCTCGTGCACATGCGCCTTGCGGTTGCGTGAGGCATGATAGGACGAGAAGGGTGATGACCATGTACAGAACAAAATGATGGGTTCTTTTTGCGCATTTATGTTTCTTGGTTGGGCGATGAATGAGGTTGTTGGGGCTCGCGTGCATGGATTGTTGGAACTCGGGAAGTGGTTTCGGGATTTGCCAGGTGGTGGAGGAGGGTCGAGATAAGATATTTTCACATGCAACATTCATTAACCCCTGTGGTTTCTCCTTCTTTTACCATATCGTGCGGTTGTTTGGCGTACGCATCGCGTTGACAACAAGAGGATTTTCACAAACGCGGTGGTTTCGCGAAACGTGAGCTGATGCGCTTGCTTATTGTGTCCTCCTACCAAATCGTGTGAAGCTTCAATATAGTTCCGGACGCGAGGACACGAAAACCTCGGCACTTTCACGGAATTTCCGAACCGAGTGTCACCCCCAAAAGTAGTCCGGTTTCAATGCGGTTTTTCGGCGATGGAAAAGTTGGTGAGCTGTGAAGTGATTGATCATATGGTACGATACTATTATTGCATTCGACTAGTGAATATGGACTAAAAGTTTTCAAGTTCTAGCTTCCCTAATTACGGTGGCTTTTGCTGTGTAAATGGCAAGATGATAGCATGACTTCTGATGGATGCGAACTTCCATTATTGTTTGCAAATAATGTGTGAAAGGGACTCTAGGAAACTTAGGTTACGTGTCGAATGGGAGGCCCCATGAAGGGTGACGTTTTACTAACGAAAACTATTAAATTTCAATGATTAAACATTCAATCAGAACATGGTGCAATGTTGGGATGGATCCGGAACAAGCAGAAGATCGAACACTTGGCAATCGTTTTGTGATTTGATGTAGTTTGCCCCAAAACCATAACTGATATCGAGTGAGTTCAAGCGCACAAATGTGTAAATGTAACCCAATCCCTTGAAGGCTTTCAATCATAGGAAACCTAGAATAAGTGGCCTTGCTCATCATATTGCGATGATTGGCAAGGAGAGAGGGAAATCCCATTTAGCTGTTTAAGGGTGATAACTTTCTTGACATTGCCCAATGGAGAACGCATGTCTATATCAATACTAATATAAAGTCATCATAAAATGTAACAACGTTGTGCTAATAACGTGTAGAAAAATCAATGTCTTTAATATAATAATACAACCTCTCGAGTCTAGTAAGAGATATAAAATCACAAAACTTAGGTGTAGTTTATTTTACAAATAATGTGCTTTTTAAAAATATTTTGCAATCTACCAGGTGTCCCTGTAGAAGGTACAACACTTTTCAGGGTAGAGGATGCAAGGTACATCCCAAAGTCGAGCATATGCTCGCTGATTCTGAACTTTTGAAAGTCGGAACTTATCGTATGTCTTCCTCCGAAACGCATCCTGAATCGAATCCAGCCACGTTGATTCCTTAAATTTCCCCGCATGTGCCCCACCTTTACAGGTTTTTATTTTTCTTTTGGTCGAAAGCTTTACAGGTATAAAAACAACAAAATCATGTAATGGTTACCTCCCATGACACGTAGGGCTGGCAATTCATATTCTTGTGTTATGTGTCCGTGTCAACCACTCGTGTCCTTCCCTGTCAATAATAAAAAATCTTCAATTTACTTTCAAAGTGTCATGTTATGTCGGTTTTGAGTTAAGCCGCATCACACCAAATTCCAATTTCTCATTGATAAATTTATGTTGCATCTAAGTCGTTTTCTCATGCTATGTCAGGAATTATCACCTCTAATTTTATGTGCCGGCGAAGTTTCACCGGACCTTTGTACTTTGCTAATTATTGATGATGACTAGGAATGCACTTGTTTAGGAAATCAATGAGTGTATGTTAAGTTATTTTGGCGATATTACAAAAGCTACATGATAATCTCACGGGGTAATGGAAGGAGGGGGAAATGGCAAAATTTCTGCTTAAATTAGGGAGAGATGTTGACAGTAAGGAAGGGCCCCTTTTGCGTCACCAGACCCTGCAAAAATCAATGAGGGAGATGGAGTGATTATCGGGATTGCGTACGAGAAGGAGATATGATCAAGCCATTCCAAATTATTCAGATCTCATGTCTTGCGTGGCACATAATGCTTTATTGGGCATGTTTATCGTGAATCTGATGGGGGGTTTAAGGGAACTATTCTAGGTATAATTCTTCATCGATCCCTTGACTCAATCTGGTCTGGAGAATCCTTAAAGGACTCTCTCTCATCAACTGATGAAGACGCGTAGGGCTGGTCACTGATTTCATACCGATTGATATGGAAAACGTGAAGCTCCTCTTCTTCGGGTTTTGCTTTTTTTTTTTTTTTTTGTTGGAAAAACTTAGATTATCCCACGCATAAGAAATGTGAAATTTTTGAATATTTCAATGGATTCTTATGAAAAGATACATGAACCGGAGAATTAAAACAAATACAATAATATATGAATAACCTTGAGAGACAATGAGAATCAAAGAAAATATCCTAATTATCTTTAATATACATCAAAGAAATATCTAAGTTATCTCTAATATCTCCTCAACTCAAGTTGGAGAAAGCAATTGGAGTTTTAAGAATATATCCAATAAAAGAAGAAAACACCTACTAGTTCGCCGAAAAAATGACGTGGCCATTGTAAGGGCGAGCACCACTCAAGTCAGTTTTGAGCGATTCCCGTATGAACCGGTCCGGTTCCTAATTCCTAAAATTGGAATCAATGTGGTTTTGGGATGGAATCAAACTGAACCAAGACTATTGAATACCTCCACTTATTTCTTCTTTTTATCCAACAACATTGAATATGTTATAATAAACCATAAAGTGTGTGTATATATATAATCCCACTACTTGATGTAGGATCTCACACTTGGGCTTATTTTTCAATTTTATTTTTATTTTTTATTTTTGTTAACTTTTAGTCATCCTAAAACGTGTCCCACAATTAATTCGCGAAGGACAAGACATGCCACCTTTTTTATTTTTAAATCATTCAAAGAACAAAAGGTGGACGGCTGTGTTTGTTCCCGTTTCTCAAGAGCCACGTTGGGTCAAACCGGTCCTTATTGATTTGGTTTTCGTTTCCAAATTTTTGGAATCAAGAGCCGTCAGATTGATTCCCAATTCAAAGGTAAGGACCAGTCTACCTTGAAATCAGTCAACTCCTCGTTGTTGTATGTTGTTGTGTAATTTATGCACATCGGCACAGTAATAGTAATAGGGATATTAGTAGTTATCAAAAAAAGATATGAGATATGAGGAAGCTTAGGGCATGCATTCAATTATAAAAAGTCATAAATTTATTGTATATATGACAATTCAATCCTAAGTTTTTTTGGCCAATTAAGCCCCAAAACTTTAATGATTGGTTAATATAGTTTTTTCAATCAAAATTTGCTGGCAATGCACCAACAGTGCGGATGTGGACAATTTTTTTGAATTTTAAAAACGAAATTTGGCATGTTTTATTTTATTTTATTTCTTTCTAATTTTTCCTATTTCCCTTTACGAGTTGTTGGGGCCTCAACAATTCTCCACCAACCAAAAGTGAAGGTTGCCCTTGCCAGCCTTTGGTGAGGGTAGCCTGGCCAAATTTGGCTAAGGCAACCTTAGTGAAGGCAGCCTTTGTTGGTCCTCATCTGTGGAAGGGCAACTAGCTAATGAAATTAGGGAAAAAGGAAAAAAAAACTCAAAAAATTAAAATAATTGCAAAAATTATCTATACTAATGGCCAGCTATTCCATGGAGAACATTTGGCATTGATTGGACCGTTATATTAGCAATTTCCCTTACAAAATTGGTTGAAATTGTTATATTGGTAAATTATAAAAGAAAAATTATGATTAAATTAGCCAAATTAAAATGATTACGATTGAATAGGTATTTGTACAATAAATTTATGATTTTTTTTTGTAAATATCTCAATTTTATGCTTCTGACAGGCTACATTGTGCAATTGTTCTAGTTGCAATAAAAGGTTTGGAGAGTACTTTAGACTCATCCTAAGCACAAATTATTTGAAAGTATATATCGTTAAGTGTTTTGAAAAGAAAATTAGAGTTGAAGATGATGTAGTTATGTTGTAAAATTGTTATATACTTGGATTTTTCCATATATATATATATATATATATTCCCCTTGAAAATGGAACAAAAATTAGGTGCAAAACTTGAAAATCAATAGTTAAAAAGAGGAACCATGTGAGTCGAATTATTTAAGAAATGGACTCAATTCGATGTAAGAAGGGCAAGATAAAATGAAATTTAGAATTTATGAGAGATTTTGGGATTGTTGAATTGTCCACATTAAACAATGAATTTTATATATTCTTTCTATACATAAGCTCTCCCTTTATTTAAAAATTTAAGATTTTGGTTAAACTTTCTAACGTGATATTAGAGCCAATTGTTATTCCTTTCGTGTGAGCCGCTCATAATCTAGCTTGCACATAAGATTGAATATTGAGATTTTTTATATCGCTTGACAACAAGCTTTATCTGCTCTTTATACAGTTGATTTCCCTTCACTTAATAGTTTAAGTTTTTTTATTGGACTTTTTAACATGGTACCAGAATCAAGGGATATCCACCCGTTAATCAAATTCAACGCACTACTCCTAATCCCACTTGCATGTAGGTCTTAACAATTGATCTTATATGCTTTTGATATGCAGTTGGTCTCCCTCCACTTAATAGTTTAAACTATTAGGTCAGATTTTATAATTTGGTATCGGAGTCAAGCGATATTCCTTTCACGTGTGTGTTCACCCCGTTAATCAAATTTCATGTGCTGCTCATAACCTAGCTTGCATGTGAGATGGTGTGTCAAAATATCTTACATCATTTGATAGCGGGTCTTATATACTCTTTATTGTTGTCTCACTCCATCTAGTTACTTAAGCATTTGGGTTGAACTTTTTTGACATGGTATTATAGGCAAGTGCTATCCCTTTCACATTGTGTGTCCACCCCATTAATCAAATTCCATGTACCACTTCTAGTTAGGCTTGCACGTGAGAGATGTTGAAATATCTTACATTGCTTGATAACGAGTTTTATATGCTTTTTATAAACACGTTGTTTCCCTCCAACTAATGACTTCATATTTTTTGTTTAACTTTCTAACAGGGATACTATGATTTTTCCTAATTAAGATTTGCAAAAAGTGTCAATTTTATCCTTTTTTAACAATGAAATGTCATGATAAATTCATAAGTTATCACAAACAAAAACATTATACAAAGAAATTTTCTGCAAAAATTCAATCTAGCCGAAGGTCAATTTAGATTTTCTTTGCAACGTCAAGAAAATACGAGCGAATAAATGTCCTCTTTCTAAGATTATTTCTTGAAAAACCGCCTTTAATTGTTTTTACTATACCTTGTTTTTGCTCTGCGGGCCTTCTTTCAACCCTCTTTTTTTAAAAAAAAAAAAAGTTATTTCGTTCAATATAAACTTCACGTTCACTTAAATAAGCTATTAAAAACAACTTGCATGTGTTAAAAACGTGCATCACAGCATGTTTTGTTAGCTTAGAAGGATGATGTGTACATATATTTAAATTAGTAAATAGGGATAAAAATAGGGATATTTATCAAAAAATTCTTAAATCTATTATACGTATTTTAATTCAATCACAAACATTCTAATTTCACCAATTTAATTTTAAATATTTTGATAATTTACTAATGTAGTTATTCCGACTAATTTTTAATAAAAATTATTTAAGTAAACACCAACCGTCCTAAGTGAAATGAACAATTTTTGCAATTTTTTTTATATAAAATTTCATTTTTTTCTTTTCTTTGTGTCTTTTATTTATTTATTTATTGTGGGTTGGCGAGGGTTGCCAACTAACCCTTTTTTTTTTTTTTTTTTTGGTGGCACTAGCCTAATGAGGTTACGATGGATCGAGGTGGCATCCTACAAAGCTATTCCAAAAGCTAGAGTAGTGAATTTTTTCAATCCCAACAGAATCTATCGATATGGAGTTCCTCACAAAATCATCACAGATAATATGCCAAACCTGGATAGTGTCATGATGGACAGAGTTTGTCAACAATTCAAGATCACTCATTGCCTACCCTTAGGAGACCTAAGACGAACGGAGATGACACATTCATGATGACCAATGAGGCTATAGACCGGCAAAGGGAAATTAAAAAAAAAGTAAAAAATTCAAAAATTCAAAAACTTTAGGGGAAAAAAATACTTTTCCACGTTAGTGTTGACCAACATGCCACATCGAATGGCTAGTGTCCATTTGAGCTGTTTTTAGCCAAAATTGACAAATCTCAAATTATGTAAGACAAAATTGGTCAAGTTAAAATTTTTAAGATTAAATTGGCATTTATATAGTATGTTTATAATTTTTTTTTAAAAATAATTTTTCCATCAAGAACATGCTTTGAACTAGCTTTGAATTAGGGTCATGATAGTTGGATCCAATAGGTCTCATTCAATGTAAGGCCCCAATGCAATTTAGTACATATAACACATTCATTGAGTACTTGCTCATTGTAGATGTAACAGTCCAAAGTTAGAAACTTTAATTCAAAAGTTCAAGATTTATAAATGAAGGAAGACTGCATGAATACAAATCTTGTTAAATTTCCATAGATAAAAGACATGTGACACATTAATTAACATGGATAATTACTTGAAATCTTAAATTGATAGGAAAAGTTAAGGAAGTGATATTGGGAAGGGTTTGCTTGCAACTTCTTCAAAAAGATGTTTAAGATTAAGACTTTGTTTTTTTTGCCAAAACTCTAGATTTAGGATCAATGAAACTTTGCCAGCCTCGGCAAAATGAGAGAAGCACTTTGTATTTTTTTTCGCAGCCATATTCATCACTTTTCATTTCCTGATCGATTTAACTATTTCTATTATCATTTGAGTTTCTTGTAGTAGTTAGATGCGCCACCATCAATTTGTAGTAGTTAGATGCACCACCATCAATCTGACCAACTTGACGTCGATGGAGTCATCCAGGCATGAGTTAATCACATCTAATCATCCAACTTTTCAAGCATCCTTACTAAATTTGTTATGATATACTAAATCAATAAATTAAGCAAATAGAAAGATTACCTAGAGATTCATGAGAATATCTCGAAATCTCATGAACCAATTAAATTTAGATCTTTTGTTTTGGTGGATAGTGACCCTCGATCAAAAACAACTTATGTAAAGTTTGTGGGATCCGAACAAGCGATCTCCACTCTCTAGTTCATAAGCTGAAAATCCCACGGCACCTCAACCAACCATGCCAATCATGGGGATTAAAAAGTAACAATTCTTTTTCTCCATTAGAAATGACGAATTACTAACAATGAAATTTAAGAATTGACCTTGTGAGGGCCCTCGGAATTTATGCATCATCGTCATTCGCCTTCTCTACCATCATAATGTTATGTATATATTAACGTTCTCTCAATGTGCAATAAAAAAAATAAAAAAAAAAACCTCAAAGTACGAGGTTATGTACCTCCTAACTAACTTGAAGTGAGCATTTCGCACAAGATATATGTCTAACCCAAAAACCCGACCTGAATCCGGCCCAGCCATTGACCGGCCCACGGTCTCTCGGGCTCGGCCCAAAAGAACAGTCCCGACAAACAAAGCGACCCGTTCCTTCTCCAGCTCCGAGGTGAGCCGAGAAACCTCGGCCCTTTCCCGATCTTCATCGTCTTTCTCGACCGGAAAATGGAGAAATTCAAGACCCTGGAAATCGTCCGAGCCAGCCCCCGCTCCGCCGTCTTCCACCTCCGCCTCAACCGCCCTTCCTCCCGCAATGCCCTCTCCCTCGACTCCTTCGCCGAGCTCCCCCTCGCCCTCTCCTCCCTCGACCGCAACCCCGACGCCCTCGTCCTCGTCCTCTCCGGCGCCGGCCACCACTTCTGCTCCGGCATCGACTTCGCCGCCCTCGACTCCTCCCCACCACCCGGCGACCGCGGCCGCGCAGGTGAGAGGCTCCGCCGGCACATCAAAGTACCTGCAGCGCGCGGTGACGGCCATCGAGCGGTGCCGCAAGCCGGTGATCGCCGCCGTCCACGGGGCTTGCGTCGAGGGCGGCGTCGACGTCGCCACCGCGTGCGACGTGAGGTACTGCACGGAGGACGCGTTCTTCTCGGTGAAGGAGTTCGACCTGGCGCGATCACCGTCGACCTCGGGACGCTGCAGAGGTTGCCGAGCATCGTGGGGTACGGGAACGCGATGGAGCTGGCCTTGACGGGTCGGCGGGTGTCGGGCTCGGAGGCGAAGGAGCTGGGGCTGGTTTCTCGGGTTTCGGGTCGAAGCGCGAATTGGATGATGGAGTGAGAGTCATCGCTGAGGGTAAGTAGTTTCAGATTCTGGTATCTGGGTTTCTCAAAGCGAATAAAGTTATCTTTTTGCTGGAACATAATTCATATGCTGAAATGCCATATGCAGCGTTCACCGATTGCGTTAGTCATCATTGCATAGGACATTGAATTATTCCTATCAGAGTTATATAGACCGATCCCGGTTTCGTGGTTGAGCATTTCCGTGGGAATTGTAAGTTAGGCTGAGTCTTGGAACTTTTGGTCATTAGAAACATTATTTGCTGGGTTCAATTTGGATTAGACTGGACACCTTTAGATGTTGAGAACTTACTTGACACTACATAAGAAACGTGATATGGACATTGAGCTATATTAAGGAGGAGGTGCTAGGAACCTATTGTCTATTCTAACTAGATTGGTCACTCAAGGCCAAGCAATTTGCAAGCTGGCGTATCTTTGGCATGGAGATGACTTGGATCAAATCTTTAAAAATCTTGGAAATCTTGGTGTAGTTTTTGGCGTGGAGATGACCTTGGATCGAATTTTGAAGTATCTTGGAAATTTTGGCGCAATTTGATTATATGGTCACTAAATATTTGACCAATTCTTATTTAAATATTTTCTAGAATATGACGCATTAGATTTTTAGGGCTGATTTTAGGGTTTGTGTGGTAACTAGATGGCCTATATTATGGACTGGCCGACTTTCTTTGGGAGACAAATACATTTTATCATTGAGGAAAATAATTAAGAGGTTCTCTTTTACTATTTTTTTTTTAGAACTTGACCTTATCAAGATTCTCTTGTGGTGGTCGATTCGACTTATCGAGCGAAATAGCGAATTCTTTTGCTCGTAGTGTCTATAACGTTGGTTGGTTGACACGCGTTCGTCAACATATCACGTTCATACCGAGATTGCCAATCACAAGTTCAATTGGAGGTCGAGGTTCAAAATTTGCACCATCTGGGCCTTCGTAGAACGATCTTTCCGCAACGATTTCACATCAAAACGGATTTGAGACCTATTTGAGTGGTTGAAATTAATTATCTTGTAAAGCTGGGTGGGATTAGTATGTGATCGCAATTCAAATGAAAAGATTGTGGCGATAAGGATTAGGCATTGGCGAGATGGTCATGACTCAGATGCTAGGAGCCAAAGGAGGCATTTCTTGGTTTTGTAGCAAAACAAGAGAAACTATGGGAGAACAATTAGTATGGCTTCAAATTATCGAAGTGTGGAAGGTTCCCAATCTTATCTCGGTTTTTTCCCATTTCACAATAAACCCTGGCAGTGGTGAGCAGACCATGCTCTTCATTCACAGAGTTTGAACCCAGTGGTGCCAAGATAATTGGAGTTATATCAGATACACCAAATCGACTTTGGCTCTTTTAAGGCATCTACTTTTTATCTTTTTGGTATAGCAGTCTAATTTAGCAGTTTTGAGAATAAGCAAATCGAGACTGAAGTTGGATATGGTTGAATGGCTTGGTTAAACCAAACCCAAATCAATAAACCGACAGACTAAATTTTTGGTTTAGTTCACATCGATCGTCTTGAGTTTACCAATTTTAGACTCTCTTGACATCCTCTCAATGTGATGAAGGATAGAGTTACCATTTAGATTAGAAGGGCTCCACTTATCCATTTCTTCAAGGCTAATCGAAACCCCTGTATTTTTGCTCTATTTGTATGTACGATGGGTGTATTTGTCCTTCACTTGGAACTTTTATCGGTTTGGGATAAACCATGCATAGGATGGTATACTGTAGATGCTGGGTCATTGTTTTTCTTTGTTAAAATTGCTAATTACCCTCCAATTGCAGACCGGCGATGCGCATTTTTTGTTGCTAAACGAGTGTGTGGGGAAAAAATCTTGCCTATCGAGGTCATCACGTCATTGAGTATATCCTTGTAGAAATAGACAACAGCAAGTTGCAGGTGGAAAATAAAAAGTTCTCGTTTCGGGTAAATACTATATATTGGATTGGGGACTAGAAAAAGTTTCTTGCATTGGTAAATCTTTCGAGGAGGACGGTAAGTTGTTAAATAGGGACTTGAATAGAGAAAGGGCTGTCGCGGAGGCAAAGATGTGGGGAGAGAATTGGCGAGAGAAAAGACAGCAGAGCACTCAAGGCAGTTTCGATGGATCTAATGGCCGGTTGTCTTGATCGCAGTTTCTCGCTTCGTTTCCTCCTTGAGCCTCCCATTGGCTTGCTTTCTGTGAACTTATACGAAGCAAACGCAGGGCATTCACTTCGTGTCCTGCATATTCCATTTTGTCGAAGGGAAATGAGCGGAGAGATTGTGGTCGAATTAGGAGGACTTGGTCCCTGCTACTCTTAACTCGGCTTTTTTTCGGGTCTAATCTCTCCATTCTCTGTTTATACTTGAAATTTGGAAGAAGAGGGAGTTCGGTGTACATCATTGCTAGAACAGCATTATAGATAAGAGAATCCAAAGGAAGAGGGGGATTGTCTTGTAATGCTTGTGCCGAATCTTGTAAGTTTCAAGCAGCATCTGATCTACTGAATTGCCGCGCGGTTGGTGGTGTGGCGAGAGAACAATTCTCAGTGTCCGGAAAGAACAATTCTCCAGGGGACATGAATAGAGGAAGGGCCGTAACCGAGGCAAAAGTGTGGGGAGAGAATTGGCGAGGCAGAACGCTCAAGGCGGTTTCAATGGATCTAATGGCATGTTGTCTTGATCGAGAATTTCCTGCTTCGTTCGCTCCTTGAGCCTCTTCGCTTGCTTTCTGTGAACCATACGAAGCAAAACAGGGCATTCATGTTGTGTCGCACAAATTCCATTCTGCCGAACAGAATGAGTGGAGAGATTGTGGTCGAATTAGTAAGAATCGGTCCCCACTGCCTTAACTAACGCGCACGAGAGAGAGAGAGAGATATTAGGCAATTCAGCACGAGCATCATCGAATGTAGTAGTAATTAACTTGTTCATTAATCAGAAAATGGAATAATGAATACACTTCTAAGAGATTGTCAGAACACTTTCTTGTTCATACAATTGTACACCAACCGAACATGGATAGAGAGAGATATCGATAGAGCAAGTAGGATCATCATGGAGAGGAGGATAGACCGACACAACCTTCACATTCTTAATTAAAGCCCCGCTCGATGGTAAGTTGGGCTTGAGCCAACTTAACTTGGCTGATCAGACCCCGGGTCATTGCCGGAAACTACCACTTCCACGGCACCCTCCGGCAGTTGTGATGGCTGTGGCTGTTGCTCATCCGCTCGGGCTTCACCGCCATTGATGGGGGGCGGGATTCCAACGGTGACGGGGTGGACTACAGAGGCTCTTCCTGAGGGGGGGTGAACGACGTGTTGCGGGAGCTTCTCGTCCATGATCTCGTCCTTGATGATGATGACCCCTTTGTTTCTGTAGTATCCGTACAAGACCATCTGAGACAGTCCCAAGACAAAGCCCACGATGTTCGGTATCTGCATGTCCAGGTCAAGAATATTCTTTAAGTTCCGCCAAAACTTATGTTAAAACTTGACAAAACATTTTAGTCTGCCCCAATGCAGCTGAACCCAAAATTAATGCTGAACAAATATTTGGACCTACATTACGCCAATGCACATTACGACAGAACATACACTTCAAATACAAATTAAAGTGATCCTTCACGATCGTCAATTTAATTTTTCGAAAATGGGAATCCCTTACCATAATGCACCAGTCCTTTTGGAAGAAACCGTAGCCGAACCACATGACGGCGCTCAATGTTAGAAAGAACGAAAGAGAGAAGGGCATGAACTCCACGCTCTTCGTTCGCACAACTCGTGCCTAAGAAGACCAGAATAGGGGAAAAAAAGCAAGAAGATTAAAATGCGTTCTCCGTGGTTAGATATGAATATTTGGAAAAAGAAATATTGGATTTTTTAAGTGCGCACCACAATGCCTAATGGCGCTGCAAAGACGCTCACGGAAATCGTCGTGCAAATCCATCCAAACACCGTGGTGCGTGCATCATCGTTTGGAATGAAGTGCATTATGAGAATTAGGAGAGAGAACAATCCCACGTTCATCAGAGCAAAGAGCTTGATTGTGGAGCTCTGCAATAATCAAAATCATTAAGTTAGATAGAACAAACATAGGGTAGTTAGAGATATAGGGGAAAAACAGAGCTTTTAGATGGCAAGGATGGAGAGCGCAAAACACATTCGGTTAACCCAATCAGTCGTAAACTACCACTAGGATTTATTGTGTTCTTAAAATTTTCATTTCTTTTTTTGTCGAATGTATTTTCTTTCATTTTATAGATCATGTGAATTGCCAAAGAAAGTTTCCTAGCAAGCCCTTTGGTTCATTGTGATTGGAATATGAGCTTTGCATCGTCTAATGATCAATACGTACCCTGGCAGCTCTCAGCGCATAAGCAATGTAGATGGCGATGTACACCATCTCTATGACGCATCCGAATGAGTTAATGGTGATGAGAAGGAAGGAGTGTCCTTTGAGGAATGCGTAGTAAAGCCAGAGCATGGAGCTAAATAGAGCGACCAAATACGGTATTGATTGGAAACCCTCGGTCGATTTCTCCTTGTAGATTCGGTAAAATGTCGGCCTGCAACAGGAGAAAAAAAAAAAAAATCAGTAGCTATTGTATTGGGATCAAATAAAATAATACTATCTTCATCCTAGTGAAAGAAAAGAACTTCAAAGAAAAAGATGATTACTTACACCGGAGCAAAGAAGACGAAGAGCGAGACAATGTTTCCTATCATCGATTGCAAAAGAAAAACACAAACATTAGATTATTTTGTGCAAGCACGGCGCAAATGAAAATACTCTTTTTGCTAGGGTTAAAATTAAAGAAGAAGAAAAACAACCTCAGTCATTTACCAATTTAAGTACTAAGCACATACGGCATGGTTGAACAGAATTCGAACTAAATCATGTTACATGTTGTTGTATAACCTTTGTATACACACGATATAGCCAAAAGATGAAAGAATGAATTCCCACGAAATGCAAACCGACTTGAGACAATATAAATCCCACGTTAGTTGCAACAACTTGAAGACGGACCTATAAGTTGACCACAGACGCTAGCGTACCGGCTTCAGCATTTAAAGCTAATTCTAAAAGTGTGCTAGAGTGAAAACAAAAATCATTGGAGGAAATGGCCAAAAGGGTTGTGAAAAAGTCAGCAAAAGTCAAAGAGACTGAAAAGGTTGCTGGAAGTTTGATTTCGAGCGGGGTTTGTATCATCAAAAGAGAGAAAAACTCCATGTGAAGAGTGGTGTCAAGATTAGTGCAAGGGGAAAATTTTCTCATTTTCTTTGTGATTTTTGTTGTTGCTTAACGTGTGTTTTGCAATTGATAGAAAGAGAAAGAGTAAGGTTTTGGAAGAAAGAGTTGCCAAACGAAAAGAAGAAGAAAAGAAGAGAATGGCCTGCTGTTAATCATGCTAAAGATACTAAATACGAACGATTCATCAAGCGGAAAAAATAAATGCATGTAGACCATATGAAGATGGATGGGATGAAAGGAAATGGCGCAAGCAAGCAGCACTATTGCGAAGAAGAAGAAGCAAATGGAAATGAGGGGCGAACAGCTTCTGGTTTCTTCCTTCTTTACCTAGGATACCAAAAATGAAGATCAAGAAGTCCATTTTCCACCTCCGACCGTGAGAAATCCTCTCCTCTCTCCAAGGCAAAGACCAAGAAAAGAAAGCAGGGTCTGGAGAGAAACCCTGGCTCGCTCTCTCCCCCTTCCCTCTCCTCCGACTCTTTCACTAACTTTCGATGAAAATCATGCAAGGGATGGCTCGGCTTTATATACACACACACACAATGTTGCATCCCACTAGACGCAGGAGAAAAATGGGGGTTATTGATGCGCGCCAGAGAGAGAAAGGGAGAGAGAGAGAGAGAGAGAGAATGCATATTAAATTCATAGTGCTCGCATCACAAGTGGAGGACTAGTAGGCAGCGTAGCACAAAATCATTCTCTCCTCAGCAGCACCAGCCCCTCCTTCCCTCCTCCTCCTCGTCGCCCCCACGTGCCTCCCTCCTCGCGTGCCCGTACAGACTCCTCCGCCACAATGTCGGCGTCGAAAGTCGTGCGGACGCGACCGGCCATACCTCCCCTCAATTATATTTCGATTTCCTCCGGCGCGTGGCGGAGGCCCTCTGGGGCGGCGGGGGGGCGGCGGCACGCGCCCCCGGGCGAGAGTGGTGATCGGTGCGCGAAGCATTGTTACGTTACTCCCCACCGCAAAGCCGTCCCCCGCGTAATGCTTCGTTCACGTGACTTCTCCGAATTTTACATTTTCGTTCCTTGCTGACTCCCCCCCGCACTCAAAAACCCCGAACCATTACCGCTCCCCCTCGCTCTCTCTCTAGTATTATTGTTTTTTTAATGGGTGGTTGTTTGTCTCGTAGCGCTCTTCTTTTGCCATGCAACATTCATTCACCCTCGTGGTTTCTCCTTCTTTTACCATATCGTGCGGTTGCTTGGCGTATGCATCACGTTGACAAAATGAGGATTTTCACAAAAGCGGTGGTTTCGCGAAACGTGATCTGATGCGCTTGCTTATTGTGTCCTCCTATCAAATCGTGTGAAGCTTCAATATAGTTCCGGATGCGACAAACGCGAAAACCTCGGCATTTTCGCGGAATTCCCAAACCGAGTGTCACCCCCAAAAGTAGTCCGGTTTCAATGTGGTTTTTCGGCGATGGAAAAGTTGGTGAGCTGTGAAGTGATCGATGATGAACATTCAATCAGAACATGGTACAATGTTGGGGTGGATCCAGAAAGAGCAGAAGATGGAACACCTGGCAATCGTTTTGTGATTTGATGTAGTTTGCCCCAAAACCATAATTGATATCGAGTGAGTTCCGGCACACAAATGTGTAAATGTAAGCCAATCCCTTGAAGGCTTTCAATCATAGGAAAACCTAGAATAGGTGGCCTTGTTCATCCTATCGCCATGATTGGCAAAGAGAAGAGGAGAATCCATTTAGCTATTTAAGGATGGCATCTTTCTTTATGTTGCCCGATAGAGAATGCATGTCCATGTCAATACTAAAAGACTAGGTCGACATAATAAAATGTAACGATGTTGTGTGTTAGTCGCGTAGAAAAATTGATGTCTTTAGTATAATAATATAACCCCACGAGTCTAGTAATATATATAAAATCACAAGACTTAGGTACAGTTTATTTTACAAATAATGTCCTTTTTAAAAATATTTTGCAGTCTATCAGGTGTCCTTGTAGAAGGTGCAGCACTTTTCAGGGTAGAGGATGCAAGCGACATCCTAAAGTCGAGCATGTGCTCACTGATTCGCATCCCTGAATCGAATCCAGCATGTTGATTCCTTAAATTTCCCCGCAAGTACCCCACCTTTACAGGCTTTTTTTTTCTTTTAGTCGAAAGCTTTACAGGTTTAAAAAGCAACAAAATCGTGTAATGGTTACCTCCCGTGACACATAGGGCTGGCCTTTTAAAATCATTCAGATCTCATTTCGTGCGTGGCACATAATGCCTTATTGGGCATGTTTATCGTGAATCTGATGGGGGGTTTAAGGGAACTATTCCAGGTCTTGATGGGTCGGCGGGTGTCGGGTTCGGAGGCGAAGGTGGTGGGGCTGGTTTCTCGGGTTTCGGGTCGAAGCGCGAATTGGATGATGGAGTGAGAGTCATCGCTGAGGGTAAGTAGTTTCAGATTCTGGTATCTTGGTTTCTCAAAGCGTGTAAAGTTATCTTTTTGCTGGAATATAATTCATATGCTGAAGTGCCGTACGCAGCGTTCGCTGATTGCATTAGTCATCGTTATATATGACGTTGAATTATTCCTATCAGAGCTATCCCGGTTTCATGGTTTAGCATTTCGGTGGGAATTGTAAGTTAGGCTGAGTCTTGGAACTTTTAGTTATTAGATAAATTACATGCTGGGTTTGATTGGGATTAGATTGGACACCTTTCCGATTCCAAATCAATGATTTGGAGGTGTTTCCCAGTGATGTGGGATTCTATGTCCAGCACTTACTTGACACTACAAAAGAAACCGATTTAAGACCGGTTTGAATGCTTGAAATTAACAATTTTGTAAAGCTGTGTAAGATTTGTACGTGATCTTAATTTAAATGAAAAGATTGTGGCGGCATTGGCGAGATGGTCATGACTCAGATGCCGGGAGTCGAAGGAGGCGTTTCTTGATTTTGCAGCGAAACGAGAGAAACTATGGGAGAACAATTAGTATGTCTTCAAATTATCGAAGTGTGGAAGGTTCCCAATCTTATCTTGGTTTTCTTTTTTTCGCAATAGACCCCGGCAGTGGTGAAAATAGTGTGCTCTTCATTCATAGAGTTTGAACCCGGTGGTGCCAATATAATTGGAGTTATATCAGATACACCAAATCGACTTTGGCTCTTTTAAGGCATCTACTTTTTTTTTCTTTTTGGTATAGCACTCTAATTTAGCAGTTTTGAGAATAAGCAAATCGAGATTGAAGTTGGATATGGTTGAATGGCTTGGTTAAACCAAACCCAAATCGATAAACCAACAGACTAAATTTTGGGTTTAGTTCACATTGATCTATACAAGTGAGTTTAGGCAATTAGGCAATTCAACATGAGCATCATCGAATTTACTAGTAATTAACTTATTCATTAATTAGAAAATGGAATAATGAATACACTTCGAGAGATTGTCGGAGGACTTTTCGTTCACACAATTGTACATCAACTGAACAAAAGAGACAGATAGAGAGAGATATCGATAGGGCAAATAGGATCATCATGGAGAGGAGGATAGATCGACGCTAATTTGAGCCTTCACATTCTTAATTAAAGCCCCGCTCGATGGTAAGTTGGGCCTGAGCCAACTTAACTTGGCTGATCAGACCCCAGGTCATCGCCGAAACTACCACTTCCACGGCACCCTCCGGCGGCAGTTGTGATGGCTGTGGCTGTTGCTCATTCGCTCGGGCTTCACCGCGGTCGATGGGGGGCGAGATTTCACGGGTGACAGGGCGGACTTCGGAGACTCCTCCTGGCGGGGGGTGAACGACGGTGGTGGCGACATGTTGTGGGAGCTTCTCGTCCATGACCTCATTGTTTCTGTAGTATCCGTACACGACCATCTGAGACAGTCCCAAGACAAAGCCCACGATGTTCGGTATCTGCGTGTCAAGGTCAAGAATATTCTCTAAGTTCGGCCGAAACTTACGTTAAAACTTGTCAAAACATTTCTGTCTAACCCAAGGCTTAGTATCGGTATAATCGACGACGTGCATTCGCATTCATCACATAATCTTCATCCGTAACAGTTATAAAGATATTGGATTTATGTGTTTACATCGATTAACCATTCGAGAATCTAAAATTTCACACCAATTTTTTTTTTTTTCCCAAAGTCATGTACTTAAGTTTTGTTAAATATTCTCACCTCGGTCCATTTTTCAAATATAAAGTTTTCGATCCTCCAATAATCATAATCATTAATAATGTGTCCTACTTGGTCGATATTATTTAACCTTTTTTTTTTTTTTTTTTTCCAAAAATAGATATTATGAACTCAATGCAAGAAATGACATAATGGTATAATATGAAGAAAAAGAAACCGAAAATTATTACCATGCTAAATAATTACGTAAATTCATCCTACCCGAACAACTTGAAGAGTAAAGTCTAATCACACAAAATGTATACAGAAGTCTATGGACATGGGACCCGCATATGCTCTTATTAGCTTTTCTTGAAAATTTAATTAGTCTTATTAGCCCATTAATGACGTGCCAACGCAACATGTTATATAGCAAATTTAGCCGAACCCAAAAGTGATGCTGAACAAATATATGGACCTACACTACCCCAATGCACATTACGACAAAACATACAGTTAAAATGCAAAGTAAAGTGATCCTTAACGATCGTTAATTTAATTTTTCGAAAATGGGGATCTTTCTTACCATAATGCACCAGTCCTTTTGGAAGAAACCGTAGCCGAACCACATGATGGCGCTCAAAGTTAGAAAGAACGACAGAGAGAAGGGCATGAACTCCACGCTCTTCGTTCGCACAACTCGTGCCTAAGAAGACCAGAATAGGGAAAAAAAGAAAGAGAGAAGATTAAAATGCGTTTTCCGTGGTTAGATATGAGAATTTGGGAAGTGAGAAATTGGATTTTTAAGTGCGCACCACAATGCTTAACGGCGCTGCGAAGACGCTCACGGAAATTGTCGTGCAGATCCATCCGAACACCGTGGCGCGTGCATCATTGTTCGGAATGAAATGCGTGATGAGAATTAGGAGAGAGAACAATCCCATGTTCATCAGAGCAAAGAGCTTGATCGTGGAGTTCTACAATAATCAAAATCATTAAGTCAGAACAAACACAAGATAGTTAGAGATATAGGGGAAAAAGAGAGCTTTTAGATGGCAAGGATGGATAGTGCAAAACACGTTCGGTTAACACACTCAGTCCTAAACTACTAATGGGATTTATTGTGTTCCTAAAATTTCAGTTCTTTTTTTGTCAAACGTATTTCCTTTCATTGTATAGATCACGTGAATCCCCAAAGAAAGTTTCCTAGGAAGCTTATTGGTTCATTGTGATCGAAATATGAGTGTTGCATCGTCTAATGATCAATACGTACCCTAGCAGCTCTTAGCGCATAAGCAATGTAGATGGCAATGTACACCATCTCTATGACACATCCAAAGGAGTTAATGGTGATGAGAAGGAAGGAGTGTCCTTTGAGGAATGCGTAGTAAAGCCAGAGCATGGAGCTGAATAGAGCGACCAAATATGGTATCGATTGGAATTCTTCAGTCGATTTGTTCCTGCAGATTCTGTAAAATGTCGGCCTGCAACAGGAGAAGAGAAAAAGAATCAGTAGTTATTGTATCGGGATCAAATAAAATAAGACTATCTTCATCCCGATGAAGGTAAAGAACTTCAAAGAAAAAAATGATTACTTACACTGGAGCCAAGAAGACGAAGAACGAGACAATGTTTCCTATCATCGATTGCAGAAGAAAAGCACAAACGTTAGATTATTCCGTGCAAGCGCGGTGCAGATGAAAATGCTCTTTTTGATAGGGTTAAAATTAAAGAAGAAGAAAAGCAACATTAGTCATTTACTAATCTAAGTGCGAAGCACATACGGCATGGTTGAACAGAACTCGAACTAAATCATGTTGCATGTCGTTGTATAACCTTTGTATACATATGATATAGCCAAAAGATGAAAAGAATGAATTCCCACGAAATGCACATCGACTTAAGACAATATAAATCCCACGTTAGTTGCAACAACTTGAAGACGGACCCATAAGTTTACGATGGACACTAGCGTATTGGCTTCAGCATTTAAAGCTAATTCTAAAAGTGCGCTAGAGTGAAAACAAAAATCGTCGGAGGAAATGGCCAAAAGGGTTGTGAAAAAGTTGGCAAAAGTCCAAAAGACTGAAAAGGTTGCTGGAAGTTTGATTTCGAGCGGGGTTTGTATCATCAAAAGAGAGAAAAACTCCATGTGAAGAGTGGTGTCAAGATTAGTGCACCGGGAAAAAATTTCTCATTTTCTTTGTGATTTTGGTTGTTGCTTCACGTGTGTTTTGCAAATGATAGAAAGAGAAAGAATGAGGTTTTGGAAGGGAGAGTTGCCAAACGAAAAGAAGAAGAAAAGAAGAGAATGACCTGCTAACCATCATCCTAAAGATACTAATACGAACGATTCATCAAGCGGAAAAAAATAAACGCATGTAGACCATATGAAGATGGATGGGATGAAAGGAAATGGCGCAAGCAAGCAGCATTATTGCGAAGAAGAAGAAGCACATGGAGATGAAGGGCGAAGAGCTTCTGGTTTCTTCCTTCTTTACCTAGGATACCAAAAGCGAAGATCCAGAGATGGTAGTGAGCAAGGAAGTCCATTTTCCACCTCCGACCGTGAGATATCCTCTCTTCTCTCCAAGGCAAAGACCAAGAAAAGAAAGCAGGGTTTGGAGAGAAACCCTGGCTCTCTCTCTCTTTCTCTCTCTCTCTCTCCCTCCCTCTCCTCCGAGACTCTCTCTAACTTTCGATGAAAACCATCCGAGGGATGGCTCGGCTTTATACACACACACAATATTGCATCCCACTAGGCATAGGAGAAAAATGGGGGTTGCCGTGTGTGCGTGTATGCGCGCTACAGAGAGAGAGAGAGAGAGAGAGAGAGAGAGAGAGAGAATATGCGTATTGAATTCATAGTGCTCGCATGACAAGTGGAGGACTAGTAGGTAGCGTACCACAAAATCATTCTCTCCGCAGCAGCACCAGGCTCCAGCCCCTCCTTCCCTCCTCCTCCTCCTCGTCGCCCCACGTGCCTCCCTCCTCGCGTGCCCGTACAGCTCCTTGGCCACGAATGTCGGGGTCGAAAGTCGTGCGGACGCGACCGGCCGTACCTCCCTCAATTATATTTCGATTTCCCCGCCGCGAGGCGGAGGCCCTCTGGGGCGGCGCGGGGGCGGCGCCACGCGCCCCCGGGCGAGAGTGGTGATCGGTGCGCGAAGCATTGTTACGTTACTCCCCCACCGCAAAGCTGTCCTCCGCGTAATGCAGCTGATGCTTCGTTCACGTGACCTCTCCGAAAATTACACTTTGGTTCCGCGATTTTTTCATTGTCTTTTAGCCGTTTTCTTTCTCCTCCCCCCCGCATTCAAAAACCCCGAACCAACACTGCTTGCTGACTCCCCCGCACTCAAAAACCCCGAGCCAAACACGCCTTGCTGGCTCGGCCCTAATTTAGCCCTCCCCCCTTCTCTCTCTAGTATTATTGTTTTATAATGGTAATTGTTTGTCTCGTAGCGCTCTTCTTTGCGCGCCCTTCATGTGGAAGAGCTCTAGAGGTTTCGTGCGTGTGCGTTCATGGCATCTCCCCGCTTTGGCTTTTTCGTTCTTGAAGCCTCGTGCACATGCGCCTTGCGGTTGCGTGAGGCATGATAGGACGAGAAGGGTGATGACCATGTACAGAACAAAATGATGGGTTCTTTTTGCGCATTTATGTTTCTTGGTTGGGCGATGAATGAGGTTGTTGGGGCTCGCGTGCATGGATTGTTGGAACTCGGGAAGTGGTTTCGGGATTTGCCAGGTGGTGGAGGAGGGTCGAGATAAGATATTTTCACATGCAACATTCATTAACCCCTGTGGTTTCTCCTTCTTTTACCATATCGTGCGGTTGTTTGGCGTACGCATCGCGTTGACAACAAGAGGATTTTCACAAACGCGGTGGTTTCGCGAAACGTGAGCTGATGCGCTTGCTTATTGTGTCCTCCTACCAAATCGTGTGAAGCTTCAATATAGTTCCGGACGCGAGGACACGAAAACCTCGGCACTTTCACGGAATTTCCGAACCGAGTGTCACCCCAAAAGTAGTCCGGTTTCAATGCGGTTTTCGGCGATGGAAAAGTTGGTGAGCTGTGAAGTGATTGATCATATGGTACGATACTATTATTGCATTCGACTAGTGAATATGGACTAAAAGTTTTCAAGTTCTAGCTTCCCTAATTACGGTGGCTTTTGCTGTGTAAATGGCAAGATGATAGCATGACTTCTGATGGATGCGAACTTCCATTATTGTTTGCAAATAATGTGTGAAAGGGACTCTAGGAAACTTAGGTTACGTGTCGAATGGGAGGCCCCATGAAGGGTGACGTTTTACTAACGAAAACTATTAAATTTCAATGATTAAACATTCAATCAGAACATGGTGCAATGTTGGGATGGATCCGGAACAAGCAGAAGATCGAACACTTGGCAATCGTTTTGTGATTTGATGTAGTTTGCCCCAAAACCATAACTGATATCGAGTGAGTTCAAGCGCACAAATGTGTAAATGTAACCCAATCCCTTGAAGGCTTTCAATCATAGGAAACCTAGAATAAGTGGCCTTGCTCATCATATTGCGATGATTGGCAAGGAGAGAGGGAAATCCCATTTAGCTGTTTAAGGGTGATAACTTTCTTGACATTGCCCAATGGAGAACGCATGTCTATATCAATACTAATATAAAGTCATCATAAAATGTAACAACGTTGTGCTAATAACGTGTAGAAAAATCAATGTCTTTAATATAATAATACAACCTCTCGAGTCTAGTAAGAGATATAAAATCACAAAACTTAGGTGTAGTTTATTTTACAAATAATGTGCTTTTTAAAAATATTTTGCAATCTACCAGGTGTCCCTGTAGAAGGTACAACACTTTTCAGGGTAGAGGATGCAAGGTACATCCCAAAGTCGAGCATATGCTCGCTGATTCTGAACTTTTGAAAGTCGGAACTTATCGTATGTCTTCCTCCGAAACGCATCCTGAATCGAATCCAGCCACGTTGATTCCTTAAATTTCCCCGCATGTGCCCCACCTTTACAGGTTTTTATTTTTCTTTTGGTCGAAAGCTTTACAGGTATAAAAACAACAAAATCATGTAATGGTTACCTCCCATGACACGTAGGGCTGGCAATTCATATTCTTGTGTTATGTGTCCGTGTCAACCACTCGTGTCCTTCCCTGTCAATAATAAAAAATCTTCAATTTACTTTCAAAGTGTCATGTTATGTCGGTTTTGAGTTAAGCCGCATCACACCAAATTCCAATTTCTCATTGATAAATTTATGTTGCATCTAAGTCGTTTTCTCATGCTATGTCAGGAATTATCACCTCTAATTTTATGTGCCGGCGAAGTTTCACCGGACCTTTGTACTTTGCTAATTATTGATGATGACTAGGAATGCACTTGTTTAGGAAATCAATGAGTGTATGTTAAGTTATTTTGGCGATATTACAAAAGCTACATGATAATCTCACGGGGTAATGGAAGGAGGGGGAAATGGCAAAATTTCTGCTTAAATTAGGGAGAGATGTTGACAGTAAGGAAGGGCCCCTTTTGCGTCACCAGACCCTGCAAAAATCAATGAGGGAGATGGAGTGATTATCGGGATTGCGTACGAGAAGGGAGATATGATCAAGCCATTCCAAATTATTCAGATCTCATGTCTTGCGTGGCACATAATGCTTTATTGGGCATGTTTATCGTGAATCTGATGGGGGGTTTAAGGGAACTATTCTAGGTATAATTCTTCATCGATCCCTTGACTCAATCTGGTCTGGAGAATCCTTAAAGGACTCTCTCTCTCATCAACTGATGAAGACGCGTAGGGCTGGTCACTGATTTCATACCGATTGATATGGAAAACGTGAAGCTCCTCTTCTTCGGGTTTTGCTTTTTTTTTTTTTTTTTTGTTGGAAAAACTTAGATTATCCCACGCATAAGAAATGTGAAATTTTTGAATATTTCAATGGATTCTTATGAAAAGATACATGAACCGGAGAATTAAAACAAATACAATAATATATGAATAACCTTGAGAGACAATGAGAATCAAAGAAAATATCCTAATTATCTTTAATATACATCAAAGAAATATCTAAGTTATCTCTAATATCTCCTCAACTCAAGTTGGAGAAAGCAATTGGAGTTTTAAGAATATATCCAATAAAAGAAGAAAACACCTACTAGTTCGCCGAAAAAATGACGTGGCCATTGTAAGGGCGAGCACCACTCAAGTCAGTTTTGAGCGATTCCCGTATGAACCGGTCCGGTTCCTAATTCCTAAAATTGGAATCAATGTGGTTTTGGGATGGAATCAAACTGAACCAAGACTATTGAATACCTCCACTTATTTCTTCTTTTTATCCAACAACATTGAATATGTTATAATAAACCATAAAGTGTGTGTATATATATAATCCCACTACTTGATGTAGGATCTCACACTTGGGCTTATTTTTCAATTTTATTTTTATTTTTTATTTTTGTTAACTTTTAGTCATCCTAAAACGTGTCCCACAATTAATTCGCGAAGGACAAGACATGCCACCTTTTTATTTTTAAATCATTCAAAGAACAAAAGGTGGACGGCTGTGTTTGTTCCCGTTTCTCAAGAGCCACGTTGGGTCAAACCGGTCCTTATTGATTTGGTTTTCGTTTCCAAATTTTTGGAATCAAGAGCCGTCGATTGATTCCCAATTCAAAGGTAAGGACCAGTCTACCTTGAAATCAGTCAACTCCTCGTTGTTGTATGTTGTTGTGTAATTTATGCACATCGGCACAGTAATAGTAATAGGGATATTAGTAGTTATCAAAAAAAGATATGAGATATGAGGAAGCTTAGGGCATGCATTCAATTATAAAAAGTCATAAATTTATTGTATATATGACAATTCAATCCTAAGTTTTTTTGGCCAATTAAGCCCCAAAACTTTAATGATTGGTTAATATAGTTTTTTCAATCAAAATTTGCTGGCAATGCACCAACAAGTGCGGATGTGGACAATTTTTTTGAATTTTAAAAACGAAATTTGGCATGTTTTATTTTATTTTATTTCTTTCTAATTTTTCCTATTTCCCTTTACGGTTGTTGGGGCCTCAACAATTCTCCACCAACCAAAAGTGAAGGTTGCCCTTGCCGGCCTTTGGTGAGGGTAGCCTGGCCAAATTTGGCTAAGGCAACCTTAGTGAAGGCAGCCTTTGTCGGTCCTCACCTATGGAAGCGCAACTAGCTAAGGAAATTAGGGAAAAAAAGAAAAGAAAAAACTCAGAAAATTAAAATAATTGCAAAAATTATCTATATTAGTGGCCAGCTGTTGCATTGATTGGACTATTATATTAGCAATTTCCCTTACAAAATTGGTTGACATTGTTATATTGGTAAATTATAAAAGAAAAATTATGATTAAATTAGCCAAATTAAAATGATTACGATTGAATAGGTATTTGTACAATAAATTTATGATTTTTTTTTGTAAATATCTCAATTTTATGCTTCTGACAGGCTACATTGTGCAATTGTTCTAGTTGCAATAAAAGGTTTGGAGAGTACTTTAGACTCATCCTAAGCACAAATTATTTGAAAGTATATATCGTTAAGTGTTTTGAAAAGAAAATTAGAGTTGAAGATGATGTAGTTATGTTGTAAAATTGTTATATACTTGGATTTTTCCATATATATATATATATATATTATTCCCTTGAAAATGGAACAAAAATTAGGTGCAAAACTTGAAAATCAATAGTTAAAAAGAGGAACCATGTGAGTCGAATTATTTAAGAAATGGACTCAATTCGATGTAAGAAGGGCAAGATAAAATGAAATTTAGAATTTATGAGAGATTTTGGGATTGTTGAATTGTCCACATTAAACAATGAATTTTATATATTCTTTCTATACATAAGCTCTCCCTTTATTTAAAAATTTAAGATTTTGGTTAAACTTTCTAACGTGATATTAGAGCCAATTGTTATTCCTTTCGTGTGAGCCGCTCATAATCTAGCTTGCACATAAGATTGAATATTGAGATTTTTTATATCGCTTGACAACAAGCTTTATCTGCTCTTTATACAGTTGATTTCCCTTCACTTAATAGTTTAAGTTTTTTTATTGGACTTTTTAACATGGTACCAGAATCAAGGGATATCCACCCGTTAATCAAATTCAACGCACTACTCCTAATCCCACTTGCATGTAGGTCTTAACAATTGATCTTATATGCTTTTGATATGCAGTTGGTCTCCCTCCACTTAATAGTTTAAACTATTAGGTCAGATTTTATAATTTGGTATCGGAGTCAAGCGATATTCCTTTCACGTGTGTGTTCACCCCGTTAATCAAATTTCATGTGCTGCTCATAACCTAGCTTGCATGTGAGATGGTGTGTCAAAATATCTTACATCATTTGATAGCGGGTCTTATATACTCTTTATTGTTGTCTCACTCCATCTAGTTACTTAAGCATTTGGGTTGAACTTTTTGACATGGTATTATAGGCAAGTGCTATCCCTTTCACATTGTGTGTCCACCCCATTAATCAAATTCCATGTACCACTTCTAGTTAGGCTTGCACGTGAGAGATGTTGAAATATCTTACATTGCTTGATAACGAGTTTTATATGCTTTTTATAAACACGTTGTTTCCCTCCAACTAATGACTTCATATTTTTTGTTTAACTTTCTAACAGGGATACTATGATTTTTCCTAATTAAGATTTGCAAAAAGTGTCAATTTTATCCTTTTTTAACAATGAAATGTCATGATAAATTCATAAGTTATCACAAACAAAAACATTATACAAAGAAATTTTCTGCAAAAATTCAATCTAGCCGAAGGTCAATTTAGATTTTCTTTGCAACGTCAAGAAAATACGAGCGAATAAATGTCCTCTTTCTAAGATTATTTCTTGAAAAACCGCCTTTAATTGTTTTTTACTATACCTTGTTTTTGCTCTGCGGGCCTTCTTTCAACCCTCTTTTTTTTTTAAAAAAAAAAAGTTATTTCGTTCAATATAAACTTCACGTTCACTTAAATAAGCTATTAAAAACAACTTGCATGTGTTAAAAACGTGCATCACAGCATGTTTTGTTAGCTTAGAAGGATGATGTGTACATATATTTAAATTAGTAAATAGGGATAAAAATAGGGATATTTATCAAAAAATTCTTAAATCTATTATACGTATTTTAATTCAATCACAAACATTCTAATTTCACCAATTTAATTTTAAATATTTTGATAATTTACTAATGTAGTTATTCCGACTAATTTTTAATAAAAATTATTTAAGTAAACACCAACCGTCCTAAGTGAAATGAACAATTTTTGCAATTTTTTTTATATAAAATTTCATTTTTTTCTTTTCTTTGTGTCTTTTATTTATTTATTTATTGTGGGTTGGCGAGGGTTGCCAACTAACCCTTTTTTTTTTTTTGGTGGCACTAGCCTAATGAGGTTACGATGGATCGAGGTGGCATCCTACAAAGCTATTCCAAAAGCTAGAGTAGTGAATTTTTTCAATCCCAACAGAATCTATCGATATGGAGTTCCTCACAAAATCATCACAGATAATATGCCAAACCTGGATAGTGTCATGATGGACAGAGTTTGTCAACAATTCAAGATCACTCATTGCCTACCCTTAGGAGACCTAAGACGAACGGAGATGACACATTCATGATGACCAATGAGGCTATAGACCGGCAAAGGGAAATTAAAAAAAAAGTAAAAAATTCAAAAAATTCAAAAACTTTAGGGGAAAAAAAATACTTTTCCACGTTAGTGTTGACCAACATGCCACATCGAATGGCTAGTGTCCATTTGAGCTGTTTTTAGCCAAAATTGACAAATCTCAAATTATGTAAGACAAAATTGGTCAAGTTAAAATTTTTAAGATTAAATTGGCATTTATATAGTATGTTTATAATTTTTTTTTAAAAATAATTTTTCCATCAAGAACATGCTTTGAACTAGCTTTGAATTAGGGTCATGATAGTTGGATCCAATAGGTCTCATTCAATGTAAGGCCCCAATGCAATTTAGTACATATAACACATTCATTGAGTACTTGCTCATTGTAGATGTAACAGTCCAAAGTTAGAAACTTTAATTCAAAAGTTCAAGATTTATAAATGAAGGAAGACTGCATGAATACAAATCTTGTTAAATTTCCATAGATAAAAGACATGTGACACATTAATTAACATGGATAATTACTTGAAATCTTAAATTGATAGGAAAAGTTAAGGAAGTGATATTGGGAAGGGTTTGCTTGCAACTTCTTCAAAAAGATGTTTAAGATTAAGACTTTGTTTTTTTTGCCAAAACTCTAGATTTAGGATCAATGAAACTTTGCCAGCCTCGGCAAAATGAGAGAAGCACTTTGTATTTTTTTTCGCAGCCATATTCATCACTTTTCATTTCCCTGATCGATTTAACTATTTCTATTATCATTTGAGTTTCTTGTAGTAGTTAGATGCGCCACCATCAATTTGTAGTAGTTAGATGCACCACCATCAATCTGACCAACTTGACGTCGATGGAGTCATCCAGGCATGAGTTAATCACATCTAATCATCCAACTTTTCAAGCATCCTTACTAAATTTGTTATGATATACTAAATCAATAAATTAAGCAAATAGAAAGATTACCTAGAGATTCATGAGAATATCTCGAAATCTCATGAACCAATTAAATTTAGATCTTTTGTTTTGGTGGATAGTGACCCTCGATCAAAAACAACTTATGTAAAGTTTGTGGGATCCGAACAAGCGATCTCCACTCTCTAGTTCATAAGCTGAAAATCCCACGGCACCTCAACCAACCATGCCAATCATGGGGATTAAAAAGTAACAATTCTTTTTCTCCATTAGAAATGACGAATTACTAACAATGAAATTTAAGAATTGACCTTGTGAGGGCCCTCGGAATTTATGCATCATCGTCATTCGCCTTCTCTACCATCATAATGTTATGTATATATTAACGTTCTCTCAATGTGCAATAAAAAAAAAAAATAAAAAAAAAACCTCAAAGTACGAGGTTATGTACCTCCTAACTAACTTGAAGTGAGCATTTCGCACAAGATATATGTCTAACCCAAAAACCCGACCTGAATCCGGCCCAGCCATTGACCGGCCCACGGTCTACTGGGCTCGGCCCAAAAAGAACAGTCCCGACAAACAAAGCGACCCGTTCCTTCTCCAGCTCCGAGGTGAGCCGAGAAACCTCGGCCCTTTCCCGATCTTCATCGTCTTTCTCGACCGGAAAATGGAGAAATTCAAGACCCTGGAAATCGTCCGAGCCAGCCCCCGCTCCGCCGTCTTCCACCTCCGCCTCAACCGCCCTTCCTCCCGCAATGCCCTCTCCCTCGACTCCTTCGCCGAGCTCCCCCTCGCCCTCTCCTCCCTCGACCGCAACCCCGACGCCCTCGTCCTCGTCCTCTCCGGCGCCGGCCACCACTTCTGCTCCGGCATCGACTTCGCCGCCCTCGACTCCTCCCCACCACCCGGCGACCGCGGCCGCGCAGGTGAGAGGCTCCGCCGGCACATCAAAGTACTGCAGCGCGCGGTGACGGCCATCGAGCGGTGCCGCAAGCCGGTGATCGCCGCCGTCCACGGGGCTTGCGTCGAGGGCGGCGTCGACGCGTCGCCACCGCGTGCGACGTGAGGTACCTGCACGGAGGACGCGTTCTTCTCGGTGAAGGAGTTCGACTGGCGCGATCACCGTCGACCTCGGGACGCTGCAGAGGTTGCCGAGCATCGTGGGGTACGGGAACGCGATGGAGCTGGCCTTGACGGGTCGGCGGGTGTCGGGCTCGGAGGCGAAGGAGCTGGGGCTGGTTTCTCGGGTTTTCGGGTCGAAGCGCGAATTGGATGATGGAGTGAGAGTCATCGCTGAGGGTAAGTAGTTTCAGATTCTGGTATCTGGGTTTCTCAAAGCGAATAAAGTTATCTTTTTGCTGGAACATAATTCATATGCTGAAATGCCATATGCAGCGTTCACCGATTGCGTTAGTCATCATTGCATAGGACATTGAATTATTCCTATCAGAGTTATATAGACCGATCCCGGTTTCGTGGTTGAGCATTTCCGTGGGAATTGTAAGTTAGGCTGAGTCTTGGAACTTTTGGTCATTAGAAACATTATTTGCTGGGTTCAATTTGGATTAGACTGGACACCTTTAGATGTTGAGAACTTACTTGACACTACATAAGAAACGTGATATGGACATTGAGCTATATTAAGGAGGAGGTGCTAGGAACCTATTGTCTATTCTAACTAGATTGGTCACTCAAGCGCGGGCCAAGCAATTTAGGCAAGCTGTTGGCGTATCTTTGGCATGGAGATGACTTGGATCAAATCTTTAAAAATCTTGGAAATCTTGGTGTAGTTTTTGGCGTGGAGATGACCTTGGATCGAATTTTGAAGTATCTTGGAAATTTTGGCGCAATTTGATTATATGGTCACTAAATATTTGACCAATTCTTATTTAAATATTTTCTAGAATATGACGCATTAGATTTTTAGGGCTGATTTTAGGGTTTGTGTGGTAACTAGATGGCCTATATTATGGACTGGCCGACTTTCTTTGGGAGACAAATACATTTTATCATTGAGGAAAATAATTAAGAGGTTCTCTTTTACTATTTTTTTTTTAGAACTTGACCTTATCAAGATTCTCTTGTGGTGGTCGATTCGACTTATCGAGCGAAATAGCGAATTCTTTTGCTCGTAGTGTCTATAACGTTGGTTGGTTGACACGCGTTCGTCAACATATCACGTTCATACCGAGATTGCCAATCATAAGTTCAATTGGAGGTCGAGGTTCAAAATTTGCACCATCTGGGCCTTCGTAGAACGATCTTTCCGCAACGATTTCACATCAAAACGGATTTGAGACCTATTTGAGTGGTTGAAATTAATTATCTTGTAAAGCTGGGTGGGATTAGTATGTGATCGCAATTCAAATGAAAAGATTGTGGCGATAAGGATTAGGCATTGGCGAGATGGTCATGACTCAGATGCTAGGAGCCAAAGGAGGCATTTCTTGGTTTTGTAGCAAAACAAGAGAAACTATGGGAGAACAATTAGTATGGCTTCAAATTATCGAAGTGTGGAAGGTTCCCAATCTTATCTCGGTTTTTTCCCATTTCACAATAAACCCTGGCAGTGGTGAGCAGACCATGCTCTTCATTCACAGAGTTTGAACCCAGTGGTGCCAAGATAATTGGAGTTATATCAGATACACCAAATCGACTTTGGCTCTTTTAAGGCATCTACTTTTTATCTTTTTGGTATAGCAGTCTAATTTAGCAGTTTTGAGAATAAGCAAATCGAGACTGAAGTTGGATATGGTTGAATGGCTTGGTTAAACCAAACCCAAATCAATAAACCGACAGACTAAATTTTTGGTTTAGTTCACATCGATCGTCTTGAGTTTACCAATTTTAGACTCTCTTGACATCCTCTCAATGTGATGAAGGATAGAGTTACCATTTAGATTAGAAGGGCTCCACTTATCCATTTCTTCAAGGCTAATCGAAACCCCTGTATTTTTTGCTCTATTTGTATGTACGATGGGTGTATTTGTCCTTCACTTGGAACTTTTATCGGTTTGGGATAAACCATGCATAGGATGGTATACTGTAGATGCTGGGTCATTGTTTTTCTTTGTTAAAATTGCTAATTACCCTCCAATTGCAGACCGGCGATGCGCATTTTTTGTTGCTAAACGAGTGTGTGGGGAAAAATCTTGCCTATCGAGGTCATCACGTCATTGAGTATATCCTTGTAGAAATAGACAACAGCAAGTTGCAGGTGGAAAATAAAAAGTTCTCGTTTCGGGTAAATACTATATATTGGATTGGGGACTAGAAAAAGTTTCTTGCATTGGTAAATCTTTCGAGGAGGACGGTAAGTTGTTAAATAGGGACTTGAATAGAGAAAGGGCTGTCGCGGAGGCAAAGATGTGGGGAGAGAATTGGCGAGAGAAAAGACAGCAGAGCACTCAAGGCAGTTTCGATGGATCTAATGGCCGGTTGTCTTGATCGCAGTTTCTCGCTTCGTTTCCTCCTTGAGCCTCCCATTGGCTTGCTTTCTGTGAACTTATACGAAGCAAACGCAGGGCATTCACTTCGTGTCCTGCATATTCCATTTTGTCGAAGGGAAATGAGCGGAGAGATTGTGGTCGAATTAGGAGGACTTGGTCCCTGCTACTCTTAACTCGGCTTTTTTTCGGGTCTAATCTCTCCATTCTCTGTTTATACTTGAAATTTGGAAGAAGAGGGAGTTCGGTGTACATCATTGCTAGAACAGCATTATAGATAAGAGAATCCAAAGGAAGAGGGGGATTGTCTTGTAATGCTTGTGCCGAATCTTGTAAGTTTCAAGCAGCATCTGATCTACTGAATTGCCGCGCGGTTGGTGGTGTGGCGAGAGAACAATTCTCAGTGTCCGGAAAGAACAATTCTCCAGGGGACATGAATAGAGGAAGGGCCGTAACCGAGGCAAAAGTGTGGGGAGAGAATTGGCGAGGCAGAACGCTCAAGGCGGTTTCAATGGATCTAATGGCATGTTGTCTTGATCGAGAATTTCCTGCTTCGTTCGCTCCTTGAGCCTCTTCGCTTGCTTTCTGTGAACCATACGAAGCAAAACAGGGCATTCATGTTGTGTCGCACAAATTCCATTCTGCCGAACAGAATGAGTGGAGAGATTGTGGTCGAATTAGTAAGAATCGGTCCCCACTGCCTTAACTAACGCGCACGAGAGAGAGAGAGAGAGATATTAGGCAATTCAGCACGAGCATCATCGAATGTAGTAGTAATTAACTTGTTCATTAATCAGAAAATGGAATAATGAATACACTTCTAAGAGATTGTCAGAACACTTTCTTGTTCATACAATTGTACACCAACCGAACATGGATAGAGAGAGATATCGATAGAGCAAGTAGGATCATCATGGAGAGGAGGATAGACCGACACAACCTTCACATTCTTAATTAAAGCCCCGCTCGATGGTAAGTTGGGCTTGAGCCAACTTAACTTGGCTGATCAGACCCCGGGTCATTGCCGGAAACTACCACTTCCACGGCACCCTCCGGCAGTTGTGATGGCTGTGGCTGTTGCTCATCCGCTCGGGCTTCACCGCCATTGATGGGGGGCGGGATTCCAACGGTGACGGGGTGGACTACAGAGGCTCTTCCTGAGGGGGGGTGAACGACGTGTTGCGGGAGCTTCTCGTCCATGATCTCGTCCTTGATGATGATGACCCCTTTGTTTCTGTAGTATCCGTACAAGACCATCTGAGACAGTCCCAAGACAAAGCCCACGATGTTCGGTATCTGCATGTCCAGGTCAAGAATATTCTTTAAGTTCCGCCAAAACTTATGTTAAAACTTGACAAAACATTTTAGTCTGCCCCAATGCAGCTGAACCCAAAATTAATGCTGAACAAATATTTGGACCTACATTACGCCAATGCACATTACGACAGAACATACACTTCAAATACAAATTAAAGTGATCCTTCACGATCGTCAATTTAATTTTTCGAAAATGGGAATCCCTTACCATAATGCACCAGTCCTTTTGGAAGAAACCGTAGCCGAACCACATGACGGCGCTCAATGTTAGAAAGAACGAAAGAGAGAAGGGCATGAACTCCACGCTCTTCGTTCGCACAACTCGTGCCTAAGAAGACCAGAATAGGGGAAAAAAAGCAAGAAGATTAAAATGCGTTCTCCGTGGTTAGATATGAATATTTGGAAAAAGAAATATTGGATTTTTTAAGTGCGCACCACAATGCCTAATGGCGCTGCAAAGACGCTCACGGAAATCGTCGTGCAAATCCATCCAAACACCGTGGTGCGTGCATCATCGTTTGGAATGAAGTGCATTATGAGAATTAGGAGAGAGAACAATCCCACGTTCATCAGAGCAAAGAGCTTGATTGTGGAGCTCTGCAATAATCAAAATCATTAAGTTAGATAGAACAAACATAGGGTAGTTAGAGATATAGGGGAAAAACAGAGCTTTTAGATGGCAAGGATGGAGAGCGCAAAACACATTCGGTTAACCCAATCAGTCGTAAACTACCACTAGGATTTATTGTGTTCTTAAAATTTTCATTTCTTTTTTTGTCGAATGTATTTTCTTTCATTTTATAGATCATGTGAATTGCCAAAGAAAGTTTCCTAGCAAGCCCTTTGGTTCATTGTGATTGGAATATGAGCTTTGCATCGTCTAATGATCAATACGTACCCTGGCAGCTCTCAGCGCATAAGCAATGTAGATGGCGATGTACACCATCTCTATGACGCATCCGAATGAGTTAATGGTGATGAGAAGGAAGGAGTGTCCTTTGAGGAATGCGTAGTAAAGCCAGAGCATGGAGCTAAATAGAGCGACCAAATACGGTATTGATTGGAAACCCTCGGTCGATTTCTCCTTGTAGATTCGGTAAAATGTCGGCCTGCAACAGGAGAAAAAAAAAAAAAATCAGTAGCTATTGTATTGGGATCAAATAAAATAATACTATCTTCATCCTAGTGAAAGAAAAGAACTTCAAAGAAAAAGATGATTACTTACACCGGAGCAAAGAAGACGAAGAGCGAGACAATGTTTCCTATCATCGATTGCAAAAGAAAAACACAAACATTAGATTATTTTGTGCAAGCACGGCGCAAATGAAAATACTCTTTTTGCTAGGGTTAAAATTAAAGAAGAAGAAAAACAACCTCAGTCATTTACCAATTTAAGTACTAAGCACATACGGCATGGTTGAACAGAATTCGAACTAAATCATGTTACATGTTGTTGTATAACCTTTGTATACACACGATATAGCCAAAAGATGAAAGAATGAATTCCCACGAAATGCAAACCGACTTGAGACAATATAAATCCCACGTTAGTTGCAACAACTTGAAGACGGACCTATAAGTTGACCACAGACGCTAGCGTACCGGCTTCAGCATTTAAAGCTAATTCTAAAAGTGTGCTAGAGTGAAAACAAAAATCATTGGAGGAAATGGCCAAAAGGGTTGTGAAAAAGTCAGCAAAAGTCAAAGAGACTGAAAAGGTTGCTGGAAGTTTGATTTCGAGCGGGGTTTGTATCATCAAAAGAGAGAAAAACTCCATGTGAAGAGTGGTGTCAAGATTAGTGCAAGGGGAAAATTTTCTCATTTTCTTTGTGATTTTTGTTGTTGCTTAACGTGTGTTTTGCAATTGATAGAAAGAGAAAGAGTAAGGTTTTGGAAGAAAGAGTTGCCAAACGAAAAGAAGAAGAAAAGAAGAGAATGGCCTGCTGTTAATCATGCTAAAGATACTAAATACGAACGATTCATCAAGCGGAAAAAATAAATGCATGTAGACCATATGAAGATGGATGGGATGAAAGGAAATGGCGCAAGCAAGCAGCACTATTGCGAAGAAGAAGAAGCAAATGGAAATGAGGGGCGAACAGCTTCTGGTTTCTTCCTTCTTTACCTAGGATACCAAAAATGAAGATCAAGAAGTCCATTTTCCACCTCCGACCGTGAGAAATCCTCTCCTCTCTCCAAGGCAAAGACCAAGAAAAGAAAGCAGGGTCTGGAGAGAAACCCTGGCTCGCTCTCTCCCCCTTCCCTCTCCTCCGACTCTTTCACTAACTTTCGATGAAAATCATGCAAGGGATGGCTCGGCTTTATATACACACACACACAATGTTGCATCCCACTAGACGCAGGAGAAAAATGGGGGTTATTGATGCGCGCCAGAGAGAGAAAGGGAGAGAGAGAGAGAATGCATATTAAATTCATAGTGCTCGCATCACAAGTGGAGGACTAGTAGGCAGCGTAGCACAAAATCATTCTCTCCTCAGCAGCACCAGCCCCTCCTTCCCTCCTCCTCCTCGTCGCCCCCACGTGCCTCCCTCCTCGCGTGCCCGTACAGACTCCTCCGCCACAATGTCGGCGTCGAAAGTCGTGCGGACGCGACCGGCCATACCTCCCCTCAATTATATTTCGATTTCCTCCGGCGCGTGGCGGAGGCCCTCTGGGGCGGCGGGGGCGGCGGCACGCGCCCCGGGCGAGAGTGGTGATCGGTGCGCGAAGCATTGTTACGTTACTCCCCACCGCAAAGCCGTCCCCCGCGTAATGCTTCGTTCACGTGACTTCTCCGAATTTTACATTTTCGTTCCTTGCTGACTCCCCCCCGCACTCAAAAACCCCGAACCATTACCGCTCCCCCTCGCTCTCTCTCTAGTATTATTGTTTTTTTAATGGGTGGTTGTTTGTCTCGTAGCGCTCTTCTTTTGCCATGCAACATTCATTCACCCTCGTGGTTTCTCCTTCTTTTACCATATCGTGCGGTTGCTTGGCGTATGCATCACGTTGACAAAATGAGGATTTTCACAAAAGCGGTGGTTTCGCGAAACGTGATCTGATGCGCTTGCTTATTGTGTCCTCCTATCAAATCGTGTGAAGCTTCAATATAGTTCCGGATGCGACAAACGCGAAAACCTCGGCATTTTCGCGGAATTCCCAAACCGAGTGTCACCCCCAAAAGTAGTCCGGTTTCAATGTGGTTTTTCGGCGATGGAAAAGTTGGTGAGCTGTGAAGTGATCGATGATGAACATTCAATCAGAACATGGTACAATGTTGGGGTGGATCCAGAAAGAGCAGAAGATGGAACACCTGGCAATCGTTTTGTGATTTGATGTAGTTTGCCCCAAAACCATAATTGATATCGAGTGAGTTCCGGCACACAAATGTGTAAATGTAAGCCAATCCCTTGAAGGCTTTCAATCATAGGAAAACCTAGAATAGGTGGCCTTGTTCATCCTATCGCCATGATTGGCAAAGAGAAGAGGAGAATCCATTTAGCTATTTAAGGATGGCATCTTTCTTTATGTTGCCCGATAGAGAATGCATGTCCATGTCAATACTAAAAGACTAGGTCGACATAATAAAATGTAACGATGTTGTGTGTTAGTCGCGTAGAAAAATTGATGTCTTTAGTATAATAATATAACCCCACGAGTCTAGTAATATATATAAAATCACAAGACTTAGGTACAGTTTATTTTACAAATAATGTCCTTTTTAAAAATATTTTGCAGTCTATCAGGTGTCCTTGTAGAAGGTGCAGCACTTTTCAGGGTAGAGGATGCAAGCGACATCCTAAAGTCGAGCATGTGCTCACTGATTCGCATCCCTGAATCGAATCCAGCATGTTGATTCCTTAAATTTCCCCGCAAGTACCCCACCTTTACAGGCTTTTTTTTTCTTTTAGTCGAAAGCTTTACAGGTTTAAAAAGCAACAAAATCGTGTAATGGTTACCTCCCGTGACACATAGGGCTGGCCTTTTAAAATCATTCAGATCTCATTTCGTGCGTGGCACATAATGCCTTATTGGGCATGTTTATCGTGAATCTGATGGGGGGTTTAAGGGAACTATTCCAGGTCTTGATGGGTCGGCGGGTGTCGGGTTCGGAGGCGAAGGTGGTGGGGCTGGTTTCTCGGGTTTCGGGTCGAAGCGCGAATTGGATGATGGAGTGAGAGTCATCGCTGAGGGTAAGTAGTTTCAGATTCTGGTATCTTGGTTTCTCAAAGCGTGTAAAGTTATCTTTTTGCTGGAATATAATTCATATGCTGAAGTGCCGTACGCAGCGTTCGCTGATTGCATTAGTCATCGTTATATATGACGTTGAATTATTCCTATCAGAGCTATCCCGGTTTCATGGTTTAGCATTTCGGTGGGAATTGTAAGTTAGGCTGAGTCTTGGAACTTTTAGTTATTAGATAAATTACATGCTGGGTTTGATTGGGATTAGATTGGACACCTTTCCGATTCCAAATCAATGATTTGGAGGTGTTTCCCAGTGATGTGGGATTCTATGTCCAGCACTTACTTGACACTACAAAAGAAACCGATTTAAGACCGGTTTGAATGCTTGAAATTAACAATTTTGTAAAGCTGTGTAAGATTTGTACGTGATCTTAATTTAAATGAAAAGATTGTGGCGGCATTGGCGAGATGGTCATGACTCAGATGCCGGGAGTCGAAGGAGGCGTTTCTTGATTTTGCAGCGAAACGAGAGAAACTATGGGAGAACAATTAGTATGTCTTCAAATTATCGAAGTGTGGAAGGTTCCCAATCTTATCTTGGTTTTCTTTTTTCGCAATAGACCCCGGCAGTGGTGAAAATAGTGTGCTCTTCATTCATAGAGTTTGAACCCGGTGGTGCCAATATAATTGGAGTTATATCAGATACACCAAATCGACTTTGGCTCTTTTAAGGCATCTACTTTTTTTTTTTTTTGGTATAGCACTCTAATTTAGCAGTTTTGAGAATAAGCAAATCGAGATTGAAGTTGGATATGGTTGAATGGCTTGGTTAAACCAAACCCAAATCGATAAACCAACAGACTAAATTTTGGGTTTAGTTCACATTGATCTATACAAGTGAGTTTAGGCAATTAGGCAATTCAACATGAGCATCATCGAATTTACTAGTAATTAACTTATTCATTAATTAGAAAATGGAATAATGAATACACTTCTGAGAGATTGTCGGAGGACTTTCTCGTTCACACAATTGTACATCAACTGAACAAAAGAGACAGATAGAGAGAGATATCGATAGGGCAAATAGGATCATCATGGAGAGGAGGATAGATCGACGCTAATTTGAGCCTTCACATTCTTAATTAAAGCCCCGCTCGATGGTAAGTTGGGCCTGAGCCAACTTAACTTGGCTGATCAGACCCCAGGTCATCGCCAGAAACTACCACTTCCACGGCACCCTCCGGCAGTTGTGATGGCTGTGGCTGTTGCTCATTCGCTCGGGCTTCACCGCGGTCGATGGGGGGCGAGATTTCACGGGTGACAGGGCGGACTTCGGAGACTCCTCCTGGCGGGGGGTGAACGACGGTGGTGGCGACATGTTGTGGGAGCTTCTCGTCCATGACCTCATTGTTTCTGTAGTATCCGTACACGACCATCTGAGACAGTCCCAAGACAAAGCCCACGATGTTCGGTATCTGCGTGTCAAGGTCAAGAATATTCTCTAAGTTCGGCCGAAACTTACGTTAAAACTTGTCAAAACATTTCTGTCTAACCCAAGGCTTAGTATCGGTATAATCGACGACGTGCATTCGCATTCATCACATAATCTTCATCCGTAACAGTTATAAAGATATTGGATTTATGTGTTTACATCGATTAACCATTCGAGAATCTAAAATTTCACACCAATTTTTTTTTTCCCAAAGTCATGTACTTAAGTTTTGTTAAATATTCTCACCTCGGTCCATTTTTCAAATATAAAGTTTTCGATCCTCCAATAATCATAATCATTAATAATGTGTCCTACTTGGTCGATATTATTTAACCTTTTTTTTTTTTCCAAAAATAGATATTATGAACTCAATGCAAGAAATGACATAATGGTATAATATGAAGAAAAAGAAACCGAAAATTATTACCATGCTAAATAATTACGTAAATTCATCCTACCCGAACAACTTGAAGAGTAAAGTCTAATCACACAAAATGTATACAGAAGTCTATGGACATGGGACCCGCATATGCTCTTATTAGCTTTTCTTGAAAATTTAATTAGTCTTATTAGCCCATTAATGACGTGCCAACGCAACATGTTATATAGCAAATTTAGCCGAACCCAAAAGTGATGCTGAACAAATATATGGACCTACACTACCCCAATGCACATTACGACAAAACATACAGTTAAAATGCAAAGTAAAGTGATCCTTAACGATCGTTAATTTAATTTTTCGAAAATGGGGATCCCTTACCATAATGCACCAGTCCTTTTGGAAGAAACCGTAGCCGAACCACATGATGGCGCTCAAAGTTAGAAAGAACGACAGAGAGAAGGGCATGAACTCCACGCTCTTCGTTCGCACAACTCGTGCCTAAGAAGACCAGAATAGGGAAAAAAAGAAAGAGAGAAGATTAAAATGCGTTTTCCGTGGTTAGATATGAGAATTTGGGAAGTGAGAAATTGGATTTTTAAGTGCGCACCACAATGCTTAACGGCGCTGCGAAGACGCTCACGGAAATTGTCGTGCAGATCCATCCGAACACCGTGGCGCGTGCATCATTGTTCGGAATGAAATGCGTGATGAGAATTAGGAGAGAGAACAATCCCATGTTCATCAGAGCAAAGAGCTTGATCGTGGAGTTCTACAATAATCAAAATCATTAAGTCAGAACAAACACAAGATAGTTAGAGATATAGGGGAAAAAGAGAGCTTTTAGATGGCAAGGATGGATAGTGCAAAACACGTTCGGTTAACACACTCAGTCCTAAACTACTAATGGGATTTATTGTGTTCCTAAAATTTCAGTTCTTTTTTTGTCAAACGTATTTCCTTTCATTGTATAGATCACGTGAATCCCCAAAGAAAGTTTCCTAGGAAGCTTATTGGTTCATTGTGATCGAAATATGAGTGTTGCATCGTCTAATGATCAATACGTACCCTAGCAGCTCTTAGCGCATAAGCAATGTAGATGGCAATGTACACCATCTCTATGACACATCCAAAGGAGTTAATGGTGATGAGAAGGAAGGAGTGTCCTTTGAGGAATGCGTAGTAAAGCCAGAGCATGGAGCTGAATAGAGCGACCAAATATGGTATCGATTGGAATTCTTCAGTCGATTTGTTCCTGCAGATTCTGTAAAATGTCGGCCTGCAACAGGAGAAGAGAAAAAGAATCAGTAGTTATTGTATCGGGATCAAATAAAATAAGACTATCTTCATCCCGATGAAGGTAAAGAACTTCAAAAAAAAAAAAATGATTACTTACACTGGAGCCAAGAAGACGAAGAACGAGACAATGTTTCCTATCATCGATTGCAGAAGAAAAGCACAAACGTTAGATTATTCCGTGCAAGCGCGGTGCAGATGAAAATGCTCTTTTTGATAGGGTTAAAATTAAAGAAGAAGAAAAGCAACATTAGTCATTTACTAATCTAAGTGCGAAGCACATACGGCATGGTTGAACAGAACTCGAACTAAATCATGTTGCATGTCGTTGTATAACCTTTGTATACATATGATATAGCCAAAAGATGAAAAGAATGAATTCCCACGAAATGCACATCGACTTAAGACAATATAAATCCCACGTTAGTTGCAACAACTTGAAGACGGACCCATAAGTTTACGATGGACACTAGCGTATTGGCTTCAGCATTTAAAGCTAATTCTAAAAGTGCGCTAGAGTGAAAACAAAAATCGTCGGAGGAAATGGCCAAAAGGGTTGTGAAAAAGTTGGCAAAAGTCCAAAAGACTGAAAAGGTTGCTGGAAGTTTGATTTCGAGCGGGGTTTGTATCATCAAAAGAGAGAAAAACTCCATGTGAAGAGTGGTGTCAAGATTAGTGCACCGGGAAAAAATTTCTCATTTTCTTTGTGATTTTGGTTGTTGCTTCACGTGTGTTTTGCAAATGATAGAAAGAGAAAGAATGAGGTTTTGGAAGGGAGAGTTGCCAAACGAAAAGAAGAAGAAAAGAAGAGAATGACCTGCTAACCATCATCCTAAAGATACTAATACGAACGATTCATCAAGCGGAAAAAAATAAACGCATGTAGACCATATGAAGATGGATGGGATGAAAGGAAATGGCGCAAGCAAGCAGCATTATTGCGAAGAAGAAGAAGCACATGGAGATGAAGGGCGAAGAGCTTCTGGTTTCTTCCTTCTTTACCTAGGATACCAAAAGCGAAGATCCAGAGATGGTAGTGAGCAAGGAAGTCCATTTTCCACCTCCGACCGTGAGATATCCTCTCTTCTCTCCAAGGCAAAGACCAAGAAAAGAAAGCAGGGTTTGGAGAGAAACCCTGGCTCTCTCTCTCTTTCTCTCTCTCTCTCTCTCCCTCCCTCTCCTCCGAGACTCTCTCTAACTTTCGATGAAAACCATCCGAGGGATGGCTCGGCTTTATACACACACACAATATTGCATCCCACTAGGCATAGGAGAAAAATGGGGTTGCCGTGTGTGCGTGTATGCGCGCTACAGAGAGAGAGAGAGAGAGAGAGAGAGAGAGAGAGAGAATATGCGTATTGAATTCATAGTGCTCGCATGACAAGTGGAGGACTAGTAGGTAGCGTACCACAAAATCATTCTCTCCGCAGCAGCACCAGGCTCCAGCCCCTCCTTCCCTCCTCCTCCTCCTCGTCGCCCCACGTGCCTCCCTCCTCGCGTGCCCGTACAGCTCCTTGGCCACGAATGTCGGGGTCGAAAGTCGTGCGGACGCGACCGGCCGTACCTCCCCTCAATTATATTTCGATTTCCCCCGCCGCGAGGCGGAGGCCCTCTGGGGCGGCGCGGGGGCGGCGCCACGCGCCCCCGGGCGAGAGTGGTGATCGGTGCGCGAAGCATTGTTACGTTACTCCCCCACCGCAAAGCTGTCCTCCGCGTAATGCAGCTGATGCTTCGTTCACGTGACCTCTCCGAAAATTACACTTTGGTTCCGCGATTTTTTCATTGTCTTTTAGCCGTTTTCTTTCTCCTCCCCCCCGCATTCAAAAACCCCGAACCAACACTGCTTGCTGACTCCCCCCCGCACTCAAAAACCCCGAGCCAAACACGCCTTGCTGGCTCGGCCCTAATTTAGCCCTCCCCCCTTCTCTCTCTAGTATTATTGTTTTATAATGGTAATTGTTTGTCTCGTAGCGCTCTTCTTTGCGCGCCCTTCATGTGGAAGAGCTCTAGAGGTTTCGTGCGTGTGCGTTCATGGCATCTCCCCGCTTTGGCTTTTTCGTTCTTGAAGCCTCGTGCACATGCGCCTTGCGGTTGCGTGAGGCATGATAGGACGAGAAGGGTGATGACCATGTACAGAACAAAATGATGGGTTCTTTTTGCGCATTTATGTTTCTTGGTTGGGCGATGAATGAGGTTGTTGGGGCTCGCGTGCATGGATTGTTGGAACTCGGGAAGTGGTTTCGGGATTTGCCAGGTGGTGGAGGAGGGTCGAGATAAGATATTTTCACATGCAACATTCATTAACCCCTGTGGTTTCTCCTTCTTTTACCATATCGTGCGGTTGTTTGGCGTACGCATCGCGTTGACAACAAGAGGATTTTCACAAACGCGGTGGTTTCGCGAAACGTGAGCTGATGCGCTTGCTTATTGTGTCCTCCTACCAAATCGTGTGAAGCTTCAATATAGTTCCGGACGCGAGGACACGAAAACCTCGGCACTTTCACGGAATTTCCGAACCGAGTGTCACCCCAAAAGTAGTCCGGTTTCAATGCGGTTTTCGGCGATGGAAAAGTTGGTGAGCTGTGAAGTGATTGATCATATGGTACGATACTATTATTGCATTCGACTAGTGAATATGGACTAAAAGTTTTCAAGTTCTAGCTTCCCTAATTACGGTGGCTTTTGCTGTGTAAATGGCAAGATGATAGCATGACTTCTGATGGATGCGAACTTCCATTATTGTTTGCAAATAATGTGTGAAAGGGACTCTAGGAAACTTAGGTTACGTGTCGAATGGGAGGCCCCATGAAGGGTGACGTTTTACTAACGAAAACTATTAAATTTCAATGATTAAACATTCAATCAGAACATGGTGCAATGTTGGGATGGATCCGGAACAAGCAGAAGATCGAACACTTGGCAATCGTTTTGTGATTTGATGTAGTTTGCCCCAAAACCATAACTGATATCGAGTGAGTTCAAGCGCACAAATGTGTAAATGTAACCCAATCCCTTGAAGGCTTTCAATCATAGGAAACCTAGAATAAGTGGCCTTGCTCATCATATTGCGATGATTGGCAAGGAGAGAGGGAAATCCCATTTAGCTGTTTAAGGGTGATAACTTTCTTGACATTGCCCAATGGAGAACGCATGTCTATATCAATACTAATATAAAGTCATCATAAAATGTAACAACGTTGTGCTAATAACGTGTAGAAAAATCAATGTCTTTAATATAATAATACAACCTCTCGAGTCTAGTAAGAGATATAAAATCACAAAACTTAGGTGTAGTTTATTTTACAAATAATGTGCTTTTTAAAAATATTTTGCAATCTACCAGGTGTCCCTGTAGAAGGTACAACACTTTTCAGGGTAGAGGATGCAAGGTACATCCCAAAGTCGAGCATATGCTCGCTGATTCTGAACTTTTGAAAGTCGGAACTTATCGTATGTCTTCCTCCGAAACGCATCCTGAATCGAATCCAGCCACGTTGATTCCTTAAATTTCCCCGCATGTGCCCCACCTTTACAGGTTTTTATTTTTCTTTTGGTCGAAAGCTTTACAGGTATAAAAACAACAAAATCATGTAATGGTTACCTCCCATGACACGTAGGGCTGGCAATTCATATTCTTGTGTTATGTGTCCGTGTCAACCACTCGTGTCCTTCCCTGTCAATAATAAAAAATCTTCAATTTACTTTCAAAGTGTCATGTTATGTCGGTTTTGAGTTAAGCCGCATCACACCAAATTCCAATTTCTCATTGATAAATTTATGTTGCATCTAAGTCGTTTTCTCATGCTATGTCAGGAATTATCACCTCTAATTTTATGTGCCGGCGAAGTTTCACCGGACCTTTGTACTTTGCTAATTATTGATGATGACTAGGAATGCACTTGTTTAGGAAATCAATGAGTGTATGTTAAGTTATTTTGGCGATATTACAAAAGCTACATGATAATCTCACGGGGTAATGGAAGGAGGGGGAAATGGCAAAATTTCTGCTTAAATTAGGGAGAGATGTTGACAGTAAGGAAGGGCCCCTTTTGCGTCACCAGACCCTGCAAAAATCAATGAGGGAGATGGAGTGATTATCGGGATTGCGTACGAGAAGGGAGATATGATCAAGCCATTCCAAATTATTCAGATCTCATGTCTTGCGTGGCACATAATGCTTTATTGGGCATGTTTATCGTGAATCTGATGGGGGGTTTAAGGGAACTATTCTAGGTATAATTCTTCATCGATCCCTTGACTCAATCTGGTCTGGAGAATCCTTAAAGGACTCTCTCTCTCATCAACTGATGAAGACGCGTAGGGCTGGTCACTGATTTCATACCGATTGATATGGAAAACGTGAAGCTCCTCTTCTTCGGGTTTTGCTTTTTTTTTTTTTGTTGGAAAAACTTAGATTATCCCACGCATAAGAAATGTGAAATTTTTGAATATTTCAATGGATTCTTATGAAAAGATACATGAACCGGAGAATTAAAACAAATACAATAATATATGAATAACCTTGAGAGACAATGAGAATCAAAGAAAATATCCTAATTATCTTTAATATACATCAAAGAAATATCTAAGTTATCTCTAATATCTCCTCAACTCAAGTTGGAGAAAGCAATTGGAGTTTTAAGAATATATCCAATAAAAGAAGAAAACACCTACTAGTTCGCCGAAAAAATGACGTGGCCATTGTAAGGGCGAGCACCACTCAAGTCAGTTTTGAGCGATTCCCGTATGAACCGGTCCGGTTCCTAATTCCTAAAATTGGAATCAATGTGGTTTTGGGATGGAATCAAACTGAACCAAGACTATTGAATACCTCCACTTATTTCTTCTTTTTTATCCAACAACATTGAATATGTTATAATAAACCATAAAGTGTGTGTATATATATAATCCCACTTGTTGTAAGAAATGGACTCAATTCGATGTAAGAAGGGCAAGATAAAATGAAATTTAGAATTTATGAGAGATTTTGGGATTGTTGAATTGTCCACATTAAACAATGAATTTTATATATTCTTTCTATACATAAGCTCTCCCTTTATTTAAAAATTTAAGATTTTGGTTAAACTTTCTAACGTGATATTAGAGCCAATTGTTATTCCTTTCTTGTGAGCCGCTCATAATCTAGCTTGCACATAAGATTGAATATTGAGATTTTTTATATCGCTTGACAACAAGCTTTATCTGCTCTTTATACAGTTGATTTCCCTTCACTTAATAGTTTAAGTTTTTTTATTGGACTTTTTAACATGGTACCAGAATCAAGGGATATCCACCCGTTAATCAAATTCAACGCACTACTCCTAATCCCACTTGCATGTAGGTCTTAACAATTGATCTTATATGCTTTTGATATGCAGTTGGTCTCCCTCCACTTAATAGTTTAAACTATTAGGTCAGATTTTATAATTTGGTATCGGAGTCAAGCGATATTCCTTTCACGTGTGTGTTCACCCCGTTAATCAAATTTCATGTGCTGCTCATAACCTAGCTTGCATGTGAGATGGTGTGTCAAAATATCTTACATCATTTGATAGCGGGTCTTATATACTCTTTATTGTTGTCTCACTCCATCTAGTTACTTAAGCATTTGGGTTGAACTTTTTTGACATGGTATTATAGGCAAGTGCTATCCCTTTCACATTGTGTGTCCACCCCATTAATCATATTCCATGTACCACTTCTAGTTAGGCTTGCATGTGAGAGATGTTGAAATATCTTACATTGCTTGATAACAAGTTTTATATGCTTTTTATAAACACGTTGTTTCCCTCCAACTAATGACTTCATATTTTTTGTTTAACTTTCTAACAGGGATACTATGATTTTTCCTAATTAAGATTTGCAAAAAGTGTCAATTTTATCCTTTTTAACAATGAAATGTCATGATAAATTCATAAGTTATCACAAACAAAAACATTATACAAAGAAATTTTCTGCAAAAATTCAATCTAGCCGAAGGTCAATTTAGATTTTCTTTGCAACGTCAAGAAAATACGAGCGAATAAATGTCCTCTTTCTAAGATTATTTCTTGAAAAACCGCCTTTAATTGTTTTTTACTATACCTTGTTTTTGCTCTGCCGGGCCTTCTTTTCAACCCTCTTTTTAAAAAAAAGTTATTTCTGCTCAATATAAACTTCACGTTCACTTAAATAAGCTATTAAAAACAACTTGCATGTGTTAAAAACGTGCATCACAGCATGTTTTGTTAGCTTAGAAGGATGATGTGTACATATATTTAAATTAGTAAATAGGGATAAAATAGGGATATTTATCAAAAAATTCTTAAATCTATTATACGTATTTTAATTCAATCACAAACATTTTAATTTCACCAATTTAATTTTAAATATTTTGATAATTTACTAATGTAGTTATTCGACTAATTTTTAATAAAAATTATTTAAGTAAACACCAACCGTCCTAAGTGAAATGAACAATTTTTGCAATTTTTTTTATATAAAATTTCATTTTTTTCTTTTTCTTTGTGTCTTTTATTTATTTATTTATTGTGGGTTGGCGAGGGTTGCCAACTAACCCTTTTTTTTTTTTTTGGTGGCACTAGCCTAATGAGGTTACGATGGATCGAGGTGGCATCCTACAAAGCTATTCCAAAAGCTAGAGTAGTGAATTTTTTCAATCCCAACAGAATCTATCGATATGGAGTTCCTCACAAAATCATCACGAGATAATATGCCAAACCTGGATAGTGTCATGATGGACAGAGTTTGTCAACAATTCAAGATCACTCATTGCCTACCCTTAGGAGACCTAAGACGAACGGAGATGACACATTCATGATGACCAATGAGGCTATAGACCGGCAAAGGAAATTAAAAAAAGTAAAAATTCAAAAATTCAAAAAACTTTAGGGGAAAAAAAAATACTTTTCCACGTTAGTGTTGACCAACATGCCACATCGAATGGCTAGTGTCCATTTGAGCTGTTTTTAGCCAAAATTGACAAATCTCAAATTATGTAAGACAAAATTGGTCAAGTTAAAATTTTTAAGATTAAATTGGCATTTATATAGTATGTTTATAATTTTTTTTTTAAAAATAATTTTTCCATCAAGAACATGCTTTGAACTAGCTTTGAATTAGGGTCATGATAGTTGGATCCAATAGGTCTCATTCAATGTAAGGCCCCAATGCAATTTAGTACATATAACACATTCATTGAGTACTTGCTCATTGTAGATGTAACAGTCCAAAGTTAGAAACTTTAATTCAAAAGTTCAAGATTTATAAATGAAGGAAGACTGCATGAATACAAATCTTGTTAAATTTCCATAGATAAAAGACATGTGACATTAATTAACATGGATAATTACTTGAAATCTTAAATTGATAGGAAAAGTTAAGGAAGTGATATTGGGAAGGGTTTGCTTGCAACTTCTTCAAAAATATGTTTAAGAATTAAGACTCTGCTTTTTTGCCAAAACTCTAGATTTAGGATCAATGAAACATTGCCAGCCTCGGGAAAATGAGAGAGGCACTTTGTATTTTTTTCACAGCCATATTCATCACTTTTCATTTCCCTGATTGATTTAACTATTTTATTATCACTTGCGTTTCTTGTAGTAGTTAGATGCGCCACCATCAATTTGTAGTAGTTAGATGCACCACCATCAATCCGATCATATAATCTTGACGTTGATGGAGTCATCCAAGCATGAGTTAATCGCATCTAATCATCCAACTTTTCAAGCATCCTTACTAAATTTGTTATGATATACTAAAGCAATAAATTAAGCAAATAGAAAGATTACCTAGAGATCCATGAGAATATCTCGAAATCTCATGAACCAATTAAATTTAGATCTTTTGTTTTGGTGGATAGTGACCCTCGATCAAAAACAGCTTATGTAAAGTTTGTGGGATCCGAACAAGCGATCTCCACTCTAGTTCATAAGCTGAAAATCCCACGGCACCTCAACCAACCATGCCAATCATGGGGATTAAAAGTAACAATTCTTTTCTCCATTAGAAATGACGAATTACTAACAATGAAATTTAAGAATTGACCTTGTGAGGGCCCGCGAAATTTATGCATCATCGTCATTCGCCTTCTCTACCATCATAATGTTATGCATATATTAACATTCTCTCAATGTGCAATAAATAAATAAATAAAAACCTCAAAGTACGAGGTTATGTACCTCCTAACTAACTTGAAGTGAGCATTTCGCACAAGATATATGTCTAACCCAAAACCCGACTCCGAATCCGGCCTGACCATTGACCGGCCCACGGCTCTTGGGCTCGGCCCAAAAAGAACAGTCCCGACAAACAAAGCGACCCGTTCCTTCTCCAGCTCCGAGGTGAGCCGAGAAACCTCGGCCCTTTCCCGATCTTCATCGTCTTCTCGACCGGAAATGGAGAAATTCAAGACCCTGAAATCGTCCGAGCAGCCCCCGCTCCGCCGTCTTCCACCTCCGCCTCAACCGCCCTTCCTCCCGCAATGCCCTCTCCCTCGACTCCTTCGCCGAGCTCCCCCTCGCCCCTCCTCCCCCTCGACCGCAACCCCGACGCCCTCGCCCCTCGTCCTCTCCGGCGCCGGCCACCACTTCTCGCTCCGGCATCGACTTCGCCGCCCGACTCCTCCCCACCACCCGGCGACCGCTGGGCCGCGCAGGTGAGAGGGCTCCGCCGGCACATCAAAGTACCTGCAGCGCGCGGTGACGGCCATCGAGCGGTGCCGCAAGCCGGTGATCGCCGCCGTCCATGGGGCTTGGCGAGGCGCGTCGACGCCGCCACCGCGTGCGACGTGAGGTACTGCACGGGAGGACGTGTTCTTCGGTGAAGGAGTTCGACTCAGCGCGATCACCGTCGACCTCGGGGACGCTGCAGAGGTTGCCGAGCATCGTGGGGTACGGGAACGCGATGGAGCTGGCCTTGACGGGTCGGCGGGTGTCGGGATCGGAGGCGAAGGAGCTGGGGCTGGTTTCTGGGTTTCGGGTCGAAGCGAATTGGATGATGGAGTGAGAGTCATCGCTCGAAAAAGCAGTTTCAGATTCTGGTATCTGGTTTCTCAAAGCGAATAAAGTTATCTTTGCTGGAACATAATTCATATGCTGAAATGCCATATGCAGCGTTCACCGATTGCGTTAGTCATCATTGCATAGGACATTGAATTATTCCTATCAGAGTTATATAGACCGATCCCGGTTTCGTGGTTGAGCATTTCCGTGGGAATTGTAAGTTTAGGCTGAGTCTTGGAACTTTTGGTCATTAGAAACATTATTTGCTGGGTTCAATTTGGATTAGATTGGACACCTTTAGATGTTGAGAACTTACTTGACACTACATAAGAAACGTGATATGGACATTGAGTATATTACCGAGGAGGAGGTGCTAGGAACCTATTGTCTATTCTAACTAGATTGGTCACTCAGCGCGGGCCAATTTAAAAGAATCTGCAGGCAATGGTCAATTTCAAGGACTCCTCGCCTCTCGATTGGTTTGGTCGGCATCTTCTTCAATTTTAGTGCCACTAAAATTTACTGATCTGACGCGAGTTCCACGTTCAATCCTCCAATCCCTTTTTTTTTTTGATCGAATGATTATCATGCAGAATAGATAGAAATAAGATGTACATATTTAGTTGTTATGTCTAGTTACCTTCATATCGATGTAATATTTTAATAATTAATGTTGAATTCAAGTTAAATATAATTTCTAAAAGTCTAATTAAAGAAATCTGCAAATGAGAATCTTGCTTGAGATAAGAAAAAAAAATCGAATAAAGAACATGGAGCAGAGCTCCAGCATCATGATTCGAACGTCTCGCGTATTATTTTTTTATATTCCAATCGAAAATGAAGACATCAGAAAAAAAAAAAAAAACTTCCTCCGGGGGTCAACGTTTTCCCTGATTTTCGAGCCACAAGGAAATCGCCATGATGAACACCAATGTCGGAGTACGGTAATCGTCGGACCATTTTTCTGTCCCCTTTTCTACCGGCAAAAAACTGGCCTTTTGTCGGCGTGGCTGTAGCCTCGATGAATTGAAGCAGAAAAACAAGACTTCATGAACATCTTTTTCACTTAAAACGTCCAAAACAAAAGTCACATGCATTTCACCATATTTCTAAACAACGTGACTTTAACGAGCAAATATTTACGAATTATTCAAAACCATTTCGAAAAAGCTTTCTCGAAGCACCACCCTACGATGAGAGAGTTTCGTCGTCGGGGACTCGGATTCACCTCGTCGCAACCGTTGATCTCGAGGACCTAACGCATTCGTCCCGTCAAATGCACGGCTGCGGCACGTTTGACCGAGCGACGCTCGGGTGGTACTTTGGTACTTTCGCTTTTGCGAGGGGCGGGGAAATTAAAAGCGAGAGGCGAAGTACCGCGGCCTGGCGAGGAGCGTGACGCCATCTGACGTCACCCCGCATCTCTCCATCTGTACCCGTGGGGGGGCCCACGGGAGTAAAAGCCGCACCTCCTCCGTTCGAAATGACCGAAAAGCCCCCCCGCGTGTGACTTATATCCGTCGTTGCCCTCTGCTCCAACCCCCGCTACCTTTTGTCCGAATTGCACCTCGCACCGTCCAACATTTACTCCCATTCGGTCCTCTCATGTGATTTTGACTTTGACCACGATCACATTACTTGTCCAACTAATTCTGGATTAAAGCTCGATCGCGCATAGAAAATTTGGGCATCCAGAACTCGAATTATAAATTTTAAAAGGAGCAGAACAGATGCTGTTAATCTTTACTCCTACGTTTTGTATTGTAAGGAACAAATACGTCATCAAAAAATTGTTTGAAATTACACTCGAATTTCGAGCTAAAACCACACTCTTGTTAAATTTATTATAAAAAAAGTTTGACGTTAATTGTGTATATAATAACTCTAATCATATCTCACGTCAGAAGAAAAAATATATATCGTAATGACCTCAACCATGCTATGTTTTGTCACTATCTTGTAATTTTCTAAAGGATGGTAAGTTGTTAAATAGGGACTTGAATAGAGAAAGGGCTGTTGCGGAGGCGAAGATGTGGGGAGAGAATTGGCGAGAGAAAAGACAGCAGAGCGCTCGAGGCAGTTTCAATGGATCTAATGGCCGGTTGTCTTGATCGACAATTTCTCGCTTCCTTTCCTCCTTGAGCCTCCCCTTGGCTTGCTTTCTGTGAACTTATACGAAGCAAACGCAGGGCATTCACGTCGTGTTGTGCATATTCCATTTTGTCGAAGGGAAATGAGCGGAGAGATTGTGGTTGAATTAGGAGGACTTGGTCCCTGCTACTCTAACTCAGCTCTTTTTCGGGTCTAATCTCTCCATTCTCTGTTTATACTTTCTTGAAATTTGGAGGAAGAGGGATTTGGGTGTACATCATTGCTAGAACAGCATTATAGATAAGAGAATCCAAAGGAAGAGGGAGATTGTCTTGTAATGCTTGTGCTGAATCTTGCAAGTCTATTCCGAGCAGGATTTGGCTGCATATTCTAACTCTAGTTTTAACTTTTAAGCAGCATCTGATCTACTGAATTGCCGCGCGGTTGGTAGTGCAACTCCCTTTGGTTTCGAATGTTTCTTGCTCCTTTGCTCATCACAGGGACATTGCAAATGATGCAAGTTTGTTCTGTACATGGTCATCACCCTTCTTGTCCTAACATGCCTCGCGCAACCGCAAGGCGCACATGCACGAGGCTTCAAGAACAAAAAAGCCAGAGCGGGGAGATGCCATGAACGCGCATGCACGAAACCTCTAGAGCTCCTAAAATTTCGGAGAAGTTACGTGAACGAAGCATTACGCGGGGAGGGTGCGTGCCGCCGCCGCCCCAGAGGGGTAATGGTTCGGGGAGAAAAGTTCTCCTGGCACCATGTAAACTAGCAAAATGTAAATAGGTGCCTTGCAATTGAGAACGTTTCTTGGGCTAATCAATGTTCATCTTGTATAATCTATTGTATTGACTTCAAGTTACTTCAAGTTGGTTTTAAAATGCCAGATCCTTCGTGTCATTACTTTGTGGTGTTTATCGTTTATACCTCAAATGATGAACTTTTATCCAAGATTCAAAATTACGACATTAACATTGTGTTGGAGACTACTTGCTAAATCTTTACTTGTGACAAATTCTATCTCTGTATCCATCCTTTAGGTGGATTCCAATTGAGCTTACTACTTTGCGACGATATGCTAGACTTGTTCAATTGGTGAACTTGAGAATGTCGAGTTCAGGGTACAGGTGGTTCCCAACTAGAAAAGATGATGAAAATGGATGTGTAGACCCAACCTTACTTTTCGGTATAAATTTCCCTGCGTGTATAATGAAAAGAGAAAGTAAAGAGGAGTGCAGGAAATTCATGAACAAAGTCAACATGGGAAGAGCTCTCTCCAAAAATGAGCAAAAGTAAACTTTAATACATTAAATTCTTTAAAAACCGAATAGATACAATTGTTTTACAGAATGCTATATCCTAACAAACACAGAAATTGTTGCAAATTTTTTTAACAACACAATCACAAGAAGGAAAAGTTCAAGAAACAAAAAGGACTCCGTGAACTATAAGGAAGCCTTTTCTTTTCTCACTTCTCAGCAAACCGTGCTTTGTTGTGGCACATTTCAAACTCTCTTTTAATCAGCGAAGTAGAGGGGAAAGAGGATGAGCACTCGTTTTATAATGTCTCTTCACTCCTTTCGTCCTCCGAGGAGGTTCCAACATCATGAAGCGAAGACGAAAATTTTTAAAAAGAAAGAAAGCAAGAACTTTCCAAGGCCGTATCCGACGGGTATGGCTGCGCAATCCTTTACATCCCCAAAACCCAGAAAAACTGTGCAATTACTTCTGAAGCTGGAGTGTCTTCCTATACTAGAGTGTAGCTTGAGATGGAGAGGTCCGCTTGAGGCGAAGCGTGGATGTGCACAAAACCAAGGGACACAGATCACCGCCACCTCCTCCTTCCCCACCACTGCCACCATCGCCCTCGACCCCGCCATCCTCATTGACGCGTCCACCCCATTCCCTCCAACCTCCTCATCCATCTTTCCGCACGACGCCTCCATCACCTTCCTCCACTCGCTCTCTCCACCTTCGTCGCTGCACATGCCGGTCCCCCTTCCATCTCCTTCACCAGCAGCCGATCACGGCAAGCATTCGCCGAATCAACTCACTATTATACCAACCAAAAAAAAAAAAACATTCACTATTATGAGCCGCGAACATAGCAAATTCGAAGCCGAATCGGAGAGAGCTGGTACTTCTTATTGCTTGGAGTCTGCGACTTACAGCAAGAACATTCCTCACCGTCTTATGCTGGGAAACCACACCAGAGCAAGGCAGAGAAGGAACACAACGATGTATGTGACATCCCGATTTTCCAATTCTATTTTTAGTAAATTGAGACGGACATTTCGTTGGCACGCATATAGTTCTTTTCCTTGAGTCGGCCACTCATGTGAAAACTAGTCTATCGGGTGAAGCTGTTAAGAGTTTCTAATGCATCAGACTCGAGAATTTGACCAGGAAGTGATCTTTCGACCGAGTTAATCTGCAAGGGTCATTACGGCACAATTAAAATCGATTAGAGATCGGAGATAGGTCAACTCGACAGAGGCATGTGATCAGGTGTGGGTGATTCCACCAGATCGCACAATTCTTATCAATCGGCACTGGATTGACTTTTCTGTCGATTGGGTACCCTGTGTTCGTATTTGAAACCTTGAGATTACCCCGACAACCGAAAGTCGCCAATGTTTCAAAGATGTACATTGTGGCTTGAGATGATCAACCACGGGACAAATGCATGAAAATTTCTAAATGCTACTCGGCAGGTTGGGCCACGCTAATATCGTGCCAAAGTGAAATTAACCGTGGAATTGAGATCGAATTCGAAATTGGAAGTGCTGGGTGTGTCACAAATCATTTCAAGATCATTGAATCATCTTTGGAAGATTTTTCATGCAAGCCGAGCTTTTAGCAAAATAATCAAGAAATGGCTAATTTGGCTCGAGAAATTAGTATGCCGCTTTTTTGGTTATTTGTTGGGATCTAAGTTGATTATATAGACAAGTGAATATGTGAATTAAAGTGTGGTGACATTGGATTAATTTTATGGACTTCAATTGGAAGAGAATTGATGAGAATTGAAGAAATTGGATGTACGAGAATTGGACCCCGGCGGAAAATGAAATTGCAACCATTGGAAAATGTTGTGGGAGGTTTTGAGATAGTGGAATATGACATCACTTGGTGATGTCATGGTGTGGGGCAAGAATGGCTAGGATGTTGACAAGTGTAAGGTGGAGATTTGATTTCAAAAGGGCACCCATCAACATCATCTTCTTGGGGAAGAGAGAGAGAGAGAGAGAGAGAGAGAGAGAGGGAGGAGCTACTGCTCGTGCGACCAGCCCCGACGCCGCCTCCATCCGCTCGACCGGCCGCCCATCGCCGGAGTTCGCCACCTCGCCGTCATGCCGAACCGCCGTTGGCCGACCCCCTCTCCTTCCCCTTCCTCTCCCGTTGCGGTCTCTCTTCTCCATCTCCCTTGGCGCCGAGACCCGGCGGCAACCGAACCGAGAGTCCTATCCGGCTGCACACCGGTCGGAGGTCTCGCCGTTCGCCCGTCGCCGCCGTCGCGCGTCTACGTCGCGCTCGCCCGCGCCCGGCCGCGCGCCTCTCCGCCGCTTCGCCCGGCTCGTCGTCCCGAGCTGCTGTTCGGCTTTCGCGCAAGAGTTGCCGGAGCTCATTCGTCGCCGCCGTTCGTCGCCGCCGGCCACCGCCGTAGCTCCTCCGCCCTTTTCGGCTGAACCGGCGCCGGATCTACCCTTCCTCGGCCTCAAACCGCCATGGACAGCAGCTGAAAAAAAATGGGTATGCAGCGGATGTTTGGCCCGTTTGGCCGCCTTCCCGAGCCCGGATGCTCGGCCCGCCTTGAGGAAAGTCGATCCTCGCGTCGTCCTCGTCGTTTTGGTTCGCTCGGCTCGCTAATCCGGTGAGTTTAGCTCACTAAACCTCGCTTAGAGGGTTAATTATGCTTTAGGTGTGCTTAGCTTAAGTTGATTAAGCTTAGGTGGTTAATTTAGTTGATTTAATTATGATTTAGATTAAGATGTTGTTTAATCTAAAGTATGTTTAATTAAATGCTAAGAGAGTTTATTTAAAGTTAAGCCTTGATGTGACACAAAATGATTTTTGTTTTGAATTATTTAATTGCTTCGAAATTCTGGAAATTTATAATATTATATTAATTCCGAAATTATTAAAATATTATTATTTAAAAAAAAAAACGGAAAAATTATTTTTGATCCCGGTTGTTCAGAATTTCGTGCCGATCGTTGCTGTGTATTCGGATTTTGAAATTGATGATTGGATATTATAAATTGAGCGTGGATCATGAAAAATATGAATATTATTAATTAATTATTTTCGGAATAAATTTAATAAATTCCGAAAATTTTGTCAGGACCCTAAACTCTCAGAATTTCGTGCCGATCGCGGCTGTGCATTTAGAATTTGATATTGATGATTGGTTGTGATGAATTGAGTGTGATTGCGATTTATAGGGATTCTTTATGAAATCCTAAGTGTAGAAATTGATGGGAGATTGGTTTGTGATTGACCACCTATTAGAGGTCGTGCCCAGTGAGGCCGTGAAATACCACCTAGGAAAGGTCGTGCCCGATGAGGCCGTGAAAAACCACCTACGAGGGGTCGTGCCCGATGAGGCCGTGAAATACCACCTATTAGAGGTCGTGCCTAATATGGCCGTGATGAACCACCTATGAGAGGTCGTGCCCAGTGAGGCCGTGATAAACCACCTATGAGAGGTCGTGCCCAGTGAGGCGGTGATAAACCACCTATGAGAGGTCGTGCCCAGTGAGGCCGTGATAAACCACCTATTAGAGGTCGTGCTTGATGAGGCCGTGATATACCACCTATTAGAGGTCGTGCCTGATGAGGCCATGAAATACCACCTATTAGAGGTCATGCCTGATGAGGCCGTGAATTACCACCTGATTACAGGTCGTGCCGAGTGGGGCCGTGATTGCCACTGATTGTTAAACCTTCCTGTAGGGTTGGGATTGAGAGCAATGATTGATTTGCTAGAATGACATGTAATCGGCCGAGTCGATTGATCGCTGAGACGATCCAAGTGGTTGAATGGTTTGATAATGTGATTGTGCCATGGTTGTTTGGTTATCATAATTGCACGTGGTTGGTTCATATAAATTGTACTAACCTGCAGATAACGGCTGAGACGAGGTAAGTCCTCTGTGTGATGTGGCTAGGCCACCCGGGGCGTATTTTCTTTCTAATAGGGGTTTAGGGGGTTGAACTTGCTGAGACATCGTCTCATCCCGGTTGTGGGATTAAAATTTCAGGTCCCCGGTGGACGGAGCGACCAGATAGCTTTGGTTGGCATTGAGGAGTTGCGAGGTGAAGTCATAAGATTGGAGAACGTGTCCGACTTGTAGGTCGTAGGACAATTCATTTTTAAGAGCTGGTCTTTTGTAGACTTTTGGCCGTAGACCTCGTTTGTAATTCTGTTGAATTATGGAAGTGTTATGTTGTGGTATTGCTTCCTGCTTTTCTATCCCGTATTTTATTGTCAGGGGATTTGTTTCGCTTCCGCATGCATAATAAAATAAATGGGTCGGCGACACTACCTAGGAATGTCGCATTTGATCGACCGCAGTGGGATGTGCTCGCGCTCGGGGTTCGGGGCGTGACATCCCCGTTTAAGTGGTATCAGAGCATGGTCTGTGTATGGAGTGATAAGGTGCGATGAGTCATGGGATGGTTAGTAGGAAAGGCTTTTAATATGCTGATGCATGTGGTTGATAGCTGCTTGGTAGATTGTTTGTGGGGTTACTCAAATTCTAACCTGAGGTTGGAATCGAAAACAGGCGTCGATAAAGAGCCTGTAGGATGAGTGACCAGGAGTGGAGGACTCTTTGGAAGAGGTCGATAGGACCTGTACCTCGGGGTAGGATGCTGACAAGAGTTGGTACCCGAGGTAGAGCGCAGGCTTATTCTAGCGTGTGTGTGAGAGTACCGCCGTAGGTTGGTACTGAGAGTGTAGCAGCACTAAGCGATCCTAGGTTTAATGGGATCGTTAAGGCGCTAGTGTTCCTTGGAAGCTTGTTGGGTCGGTGAGCTCGGGACCGAGCGTTGTTCTTTGTTGCCGTTGTTTCTACCATTGCCCGGTATGGTGACCGATGTTGTTCTTGCGCTTTGTTGAGGCCTAATATGGAGTTGTGATCGAGGATCAAGTCTCGTATCGAGTCAAGGTTCGGATTTAGAGTAGAGATGAAAATCGGTTGGAGAGAAAGGCCGATGTAAGAAGAAAGATGCCCTGTTGCACCCAACCAGAAGAGTAGAGTTGGAAAGTCAGTGCTCAACTCGATCGATGCGTGTCGTGTCTGTAAGAAAAGACATGGATTCGTTCCCGTCTTTGTAAGAGGGAAAGGACTTGTTACGGGTGTCGTGTAAAGCCATTTGATCAAAGATGGCTCGTATAGATGGATGGAACTATAGCTGTTTCTGCATCGTTGTTGATAAGACAGAACAGGGGAAACATGCTTCGGGACATTTAGTGGGGTACTTGGAATAGACCCCAGTGCAAGGAATGGTGCATGATGTTCCTTGATGGGAAGTAGATGACTCCATGATTGTGTGCTGAGTTTGTGGAAAAGAGAGTGAGTCAGCCCAATGTCAGAGTAAAAAGAGAGCATGCTTTGAATATGGCTAGCATGATCATTGGGTTAGGAATTGTCCGCGTAAGTCCATGGGAGCGTAAGTACCGTTACTGCAGATAGGACGCCACTAGGATGGCTAGAAGAGCATGAATGGGTCGACCATGCATTAGTCAAAGGGAAAATGTTCTTGAGGGAATTTTATCATAGTAGTGCAACAGAATTTTCGATGAAAGTTGTAGGATCTTTGTTGTGGTAATAAAGTGATAGAAAGATGGATCTTTCACTATAGTTGTACCTGATGGGTTTGCTTATATATGACTTGGAAGTCATTTATGAAAAGGTTTGGCTCGAGGAGCTCTCTGCTGTTATGAATCGTGGCAGTGACATAATTCAGTTTGTTCAGTTAGCGTATGAAAGTTTTGAATCACTGAAAGTCGAAGAGGAACTTCAATCCTTGTTATTCGTCACTGAAGATGACCCGGTTCTGGTTGTTGGTTATCGAATCTGCATGGCAGCTGTAATAGATGCGTCAGTTGAGGAGCCGAATATGGAGAACGTAATCGTGGTACGTGAGTTTTCTAAGGTAATCTCTGGAGAATTGTCAAGTTTGCTGTCAGAAAGAGAAATAAGGTTCGTGATTGAATTAGCACCCGGAACAGAGCCAGTTCCTAAGGCTCCTTACCGGATGGTGTTACCCGAATTAAAATAACTGAAGGTGTAGATGCAAGAAGTGTTGGATAGGGGATTCATACTTTCCAGTGCATCACCTTAGGGAACACCTGTTCTATTCGTGAAGGATAAAGTTGGTTCATTGTGTTTGTACGTTGATATTCTTCAAGATCGACTTGAGGTTAAGGTATCATCAGTTGAGGATCAGGAAGAAAGACATATCGAAGTTAAGACCTCGCACTCGATACAGTAGTTATGAGTTTACTGTAATGCTGTGTGGGTTAATGGACACCCCAGCTGTTTGTTTGGGTCTAATGAGCAAAATGTTTAAGGACACTTGAATAAGTTGCGATCGTGTTCATTGAAGTTATCCTGGTGTGTTCAAAGAGTGCTGAGGAGCACGAGAGACGTTTGAGGGTGGTACTTCAGACTTTGAGTACTTTTGGATTTTACAATAAGCTTAGCAAATGTGAGTTTTGGATGGCTCGTGTTGCGTTCCTAGGTCACGTGATTTCAGGCGAAGAAATCTCCGTAGACCCTGTCCAAGATTGAAGCAGCGATCAGTTGGCCGATATTGACTGTAGTGACAGAGATTAGAAGCTCTGGGGATTAGCAGGATATTACAGAAGTTTTATGGAAAGGTTTTCAGCGTCAGCGTTGCAGTTGATTCGACTACTGAGGAAGTAAGAAAAGTTCGTGTGGACGGATAAGTGCGAGCGTAGTTTTCAAAGGCCTAAGAAGAGGCTGACTACCGCACTATGTTGATCATTCCATCTGGTCCTGAAGGTTATGAGATCTGCAGTGATGTATCGTTTAAAGGATTTAGTTGCTTGTTGATGCAGCATGATAAAGTTATTGCATATGCGTCCCGTTAGTTGAGATCTTGTGAGTTAAATTATTGGACGCACATCGTAGAACTTGCAGTAATTATGTTCGTTTGGAATTTTAGAGGCACTATCAGTACAGAGGAATATTTCATATCGTCAATGACTATCAAAGTCTTAAGTATGTATTCTCAAAAAGAGAGTTGAATATGAGACAACATCGCTGGATGGAACTTCTAAGGATTATGACTGATATTTTGTATCACTCTGGAAAGGTGAGCAAAGTCGCGGATGCACTGGGTTGAGAGTCCTTAGTTGCACAGTTGGTACTCAAGGATTGGATCTTATTTAAGAAAGTTTGAGATTCGGTTTTCAAATCTAAGGTAGGCCACCTTTCGAATCTTATAACTACCCTCAGAATTGAGCTAAGAGTACAGATCAGAATCAAATCGCTTCAGTGGACAGATTCATAAATTCATAAGATTCTATAAGAGAATGCAAATGAGAGAGAGATTGATTTTTAGATTTCCGAAGGCAGAACGCTAAGGTTCTGAGGACGATTGTATGTAATTGTCAATACAGAGGTTAAAGAAGAGATCTTATGGGAAGCTCATCATAGCAACTTCAGCGTCGTCCAAACAGTGAGAAGATGAGTCAGAATCTATATCATCGGGATTGGTAGATCGGTATGAAGATGGATATCACCGATCAAGTTGTAAGTGTTGGATGCGCCAGTAAGTGAGAATTTGGTAATGTAAGCTAGGAAAGCTTTTTCAAGTACTAGAGAGAGTTCTGTGTGGGAATGAAAGTATAACATGATGGAATGTTATGATAGGTTATTAAGGAGTCAGGAAGAGCATTGATTCCTTATGAGGTTGTAGTCGACAGATGAACAGAGTCGACTCACCTTAGTACGGTACAAAAAGAATCTCGATTAGAATAGGTATATTGAAGTGTGTGTATATCATAATTCATCTGTATGGAGTGCCAGGGATGAATTGTATTTCAATCTAGATCAGATGTTCCAAGTTGGTAGAGCTTTCAGATGGTTCTTTCTTAAGCAGTGCATAGCAGAGAGTGCAGACTTTTAATTGCTGAGATGAAGTCAGGGAAAGAAAGATCGCAGGCCAGGGTCAGTACAGTAGTCAGTCATTGCAATTGCTGAGAGATCAGTGTCAGAGTTATATCAGATCTTAAAGAGGTTCTAGTTTCAATAAATCAGTCGAGATAGTTTCTTTTTAATCAGTGCAGAGTAGAGTATTCAGGACTTAAGTCGGTTGAGATGAGATCAGAGATCAGAAAATCGCAGGTCCAGAGTTGGTTTAGAAATCAGTGATTCAGTTGCAATTATCAGAGACAGTTTAGAGACTGCTCAGAATCGCTAGTTTAGCTTCGTAGATTTTGTGTTGAAGACATTTGGAATTTTAAGTGGGCAAGTGTTTAGTGTTTTGGAACCCGAAGTGGTTTGGGCAAGATAGCAGTGATCTGGCAGTATTGGTACTGAAGGAGCAACTTGGGGAAACCGAAGATTCGGTGAGGCAATTGTACCCCCACCTTTTCTGTTTAAGAATTAGTAAAGGTTTAAATTTCGAGGACGAAATTTTTATAAGAGGTGAAGAGTTGTGACATCCCGATTTTCCAATTCTATTTTCAATAAATTGAGACGGGCATTTCGTTGGCACGCATATAGTTCTTTTCCTTGAGTCGGCCACTCATGTGGAAACTAGTCTATCGGGTGAAGCTGTTAAGAGTTTCTAATGCATCAGACTCGAGAATTTGACCGGAAGCGATCTTTCGACCGAGTTAATCTGCAAGGGTCATTACGGCACAATTAAAATCGATTAGAGATCGGAGATAGGTCAACTCGACGAGGCATGTGATCGGTGTGGGTGATTCCACCGGATCGCACAATTCTTATCAATCGGCACTGGACCGACTTTTCTGTCGATTGGGTACCCTGTGTTCGTATTTGAAACCTTGAGATTATCCCGACAACCGAAAGTCGCCAATGTTTCAAAGATGTACATTGTGGCTTGAGATGATCAACCACAGGTCAAATGCATGAAAATTTCTAAAAGCTACCCGGTAGGTTGGGCCGCGCTAGTATCGTGCCAAAGTGAAATTAACCGTGGAATTGAGATCGAATTCAGAAATTGGAAGTCTGGGTGTGTCACAAATCATTTCAAGATCATTGAATCATCTTTGGAAGATTTTTCATGCAAGCCGAGCTTTTTAGCAAAATAATCAAGAAATGGCTAATTTGGCTCGAGAAATTAGTATGCCGCTTTTGGTCGCGCTGTTGGGATCTAAGTTGATTATATAGACAAGTGAAGATGTGAATTAAAGTGTGGTGACATTGGATTAATTTTATGGACTTCAATTGGAAGAGAATTGATGAGAATTGAAGAAATTGGATGTACGAGAATTGGACCCCGGCGGAAAATGAAATTGCAACCATTGGAAAATGTTGTGGGAGGTTTTGAGATAGTGGAATATGACATCACTTGGTGATGTCATGGTGTGGGGCAAGAATGGCTAGGATGTTGACAAGTGTAAGGTGGAGATTTGATTTCAAAAGGGCACCCATCAACATCATCTTCTTCCGGGAAGGAGAGAGAGAGAGAGAGAGAGAGAGGGAGGAGCTGCTCGTGCGACCAGCCCCGACGCCGCCTCCATCCGCTCGACCGGCCGCCCATCGCCGGAGTTCGCCACCTCGCCGTCATGCCGAACCGCCGTTGGCCGACCCCCTCTCCTTCCCCTTCCTCTCCCGCTGCGGTCTCTCTTCTCCATCTCCCTTGGGCGCCGAGACCCGGCGGCAACCGGAGAAGTCCTATCCGAAGCTGCATGCCGTCGGAGGTCTCACCCGTTCGCCCGTCGCCGCCGTCGCGCGTCTACGTCGAGCTCGCCCGCGCCTGGCCGCACGCCGCTCCGCCCGCTTCGCCCAGCTCGTCGTCCCGAGCTGCTGTTCAGCTCGCGCAAGAGCTGCCGGAGCTCATTCGTCGCCGCCGTTCGTCGCCGCCAGCCACCGCCGTAGCTCCTCCGCCCTTTTCGACCTGAACCGGCGCCGGATCTACCCTTCCTCGGCCTCAAACCGCCATGGACAGCAGCTGAAAAAAAAATGGGTATGCAGCGGATGTTTGGCCCGTTTTGGCCGCCTTCCCGAGCCCGGATGCTCGGCCCGCCTTGAGGAAAGTCGATCCTCGCGTCGTCCTCGTCGTTTTGGTTCGCTCGGCTCGCTAATCCGGTGAGTTTAGCTCACTAAACCTCGCTTAGAGGGTTAATTATGCTTTAGGTGTGCTTAGCTTAAGTTGATTAAGCTTAGGTGGTTAATTTAGTTGATTTAATTATGATTTAGATTAAGATGTTGTTTAATCTAAAGTATGTTTAATTAAATGCTAAGAGAGTTTATTTAAAGTTAAGCCTTGATGTGACACAAAATGATTTTTGTTTTGAATTATTTAATTGCTTCGAAATTCTGGAAATTTATAATATTATATTAATTCCGAAATTATTAAAATATTATTATTTTAAAAAAAAAAAAAACGGAAAAATTATTTTTGATCCCGGTTGTTCAGAATTTCGTGCGGTCGTTGCTGTGTGTATTCGGATTTTGAAATTGATGATTGGATATTATAAATTGAGCGTGGATCATGAAAAATATGAATATTATTAATTAATTATTTTCGGAATAAATTTAATAAATTCCGAAAATTTTGTCGAGACCCTAAACTCTCGAATTTCGTGCCGATCGCGGCTGTGCATTTAGAATTTGATATTGATGATTGGTTGTGATGAATTGAGTGTGATTGCGATTTATAGGGATTCTTTATGAAATCCTAAGTGTAGAAATTGATGGGAGATGGGTTGTGATTGACCACCTATTAGAGGTCGTGCCCAGTGAGGCCGTGAAATACCACCTAGGAAAGGTCGTGCCCGATGAGGCCGTGAAAAACCACCTACGAGAGGTCGTGCCCGATGAGGCCGTGAAATACCACCTATTAGAGGTCGTGCCTAATATGGCCGTGATGAACCACCTATGAGAGGTCGTGCCCAGTGAGGCCGTGATAAACCACCTATTAGAGGTCGTGCCTGATGAGGCCGTGATATACCACCTATTAGAGGTCATGCCTGATGAGGCCGTGATATACCACCTATTAGAGGTCGTGCCTGATGAGGCCGTGAATTACCACCTGATTACAGGTCGTGCCGAGTGGGGCCGTGATTGCCACTGATTGTTAAACCTTCCTGTAGGGTTGGGATTGAGAGCAATGATTGATTTGCTAGAATGACATGTAATCGGCCGAGTCGATTGATCACTGAGATGATCTAAGTGGTTGAATGGTTTGATAATGTGATTGTGCCATGGTTGTTTGGTTATCATAATTGCACGTGGTTGGTTCATATAAATTGTGCTAACCTGCAGATAACGGCTGAGGCGAGGTAAGTCCTCTATGTGATGTGGCTAGGCTACCCGGGGCGTATTTTCTTTCTAATAGGGGTTTAGGGGGTTGAACTTGCTGAGACATCGTCTCATCCCGGTTGTGGGATTAAAATTTCAGGTCCCTGGTGGATGGAGCGACCAGATAGCTTTGGTTGGCATTGAGGAGTTGCAGAGGTGAAGTCATAAGATTGGAGAACGTGTCCGACTTGTAGGTCGTAGGACAATTCATTTTTAAGAGCTGGTCTTTTGTAGACTTTTGGCCGTAGACCTCTGTTTGTAATTCTGTTGAATTATGGAAGTGTTATGTTGTGGTATTGCTTCCTGCTTTTCTATCCCGTATTTTATTGTCAGGGGATTTGTTTCGCTTCCGCATGCGTAATAAAATAAATGGGTCGGCGACACTACTTGGGAATGTCGCATTTGATCGACCGTAGTGGGATGTGCTCGCGCTCGGGGTTCGGGGCGTGACAACGTAGGCCGAAGAAGCAACGAGCTTTGGGGCAGAGAGCGAAGATGAGCGACCGCCGAAGTAAGGCGAAGGAGCAACGTGCGATGACCTAGCCCCGTAGCAGGCTGGAGAAGCAACGCAACGTAGAGCGAACATATGAGGGGAGGGGACAAAAGAGAGAAAGAGGAGAGAGAGCGTCAGAGAAGTAGGCCCCAGTTTTCGTCCCCATACACGTGGCGCCGTGTGAGTGGTCCGGGACCACGCTGACGTGGTGGCCCCGGACCACCCAATATTTTTTCAAAAAAAAGAGAGAGAAAAAAGCAACAACAGGTCTATCAATGACAGTAAATTTTTAAATATAAAAGGAAAAATGATATATTTTGTGCAGAAAAACCAGTGGGGCCGCTCGTGCTCACGTGGAGCCACTCGTTACTTTCTCATTGGTCGGGGTGCACGCTTACCTGGCGCTTCGAGACCATCCAATACTTTCTCACCAATCACCACTCTCGCCCCGGGGGCGCGTTCTTCGTCTTCTTGCATCTCGTGTAAGTAATCATGTTTTTCTTTGAGGTTCTTTTCCTTCACTAGGATGAAGATAGTCTTATTTTATTTAATCCTGATACAATAACTACTTAATCTTTTTCTCTTCTCCTATTAGAGGCCAACATTTTACAGAATCTACAGGAACAAATCGATCAAGAAATTCCAATCGATACTATTCAACTCCATGCTTTGGCTTTACTACGCATAACTCAAAGGACACTCCGTCCTTCTCATCACCATTAACTCCTTTGGATGCGTCATAGAGATGGTGTACATCGCCATCTACATGACTTATGTGCTGAGAGATGCCAGGGTACGTATTAATCATTAGACAATACAACGCTCAAATTCTGATCACATAAAATAAGAGCATTGCATCGTCTAATGATCAATATGTACCCTGGCAGCTCTCAGCGAATAAGCAATGTAGATGGCGATGTACACAATCTCTATAACGCATCCGAAGGAATTAATGGTGATGAGAAGGAAGGAGTGTGAATGCGTAGTAAAGCCAGAGCATGGAGCTGAATAGAGCGACCAAATATGGTATCGATTGGAATTCCTCAGTCAATTTGTTCCTATAGATTCTGTAAAATGTCGGCCTACAACAGGAGAAGAGAAAAAGAATCAATAGTTATTGTATCGAGATCAAATAAAATAAGACTATCTTCATCCTAGTGAAGGAAAAGAACTTCAAAGAAAAACATGATTACTTACACTGGAGCCAAGAGGACGAAGAACAAGACAATGTTTCCTATCATCGAATGCAGAGGAAAAGCACAAATGTTAGATTATTCTGTGCAAGCACGGTGCAGATGAAAATGCTCTTTTTGCTAGGGTTAAAATTAAAGAAGAAGAAAAACAACCTCTGTCATTTACTAATCTAAGTGCTGAGCACATACGGCGATTGAACAAAACTCGAACTAAATCATGTTACTTGTTGTATAACCTTTGTATACACACGATATAGCCAAAAGATGAAAAGAATGAATTCCGACGAAATGCAAACCAACTTGAGACAATATAAATCCCACGTTAGTTGCCACAACTTGAAGACGGACCCATAAGTTTACGACAGACGCTAGGGTACCAGCTTCAGCATTCAAAGCTAATTCTAAAAGTGCGCTAGAGTGAAAACAAAAATCGTTGGAGGAAATGTACAAAAGGGTTGTGAAAAAGTTGGCAAAAGTCCAAGAGACTGAAAGGGTTGCCGGAGGTTTGATTTTGAGCAGGGTTTGTATCATCAAAAGAGAGAAAAACTCTATGTGAAGAGTGGTGTCAAGATTAGTGCACCAGGAAAATTTTTCTCATTTTCTTTGTGATTTTTGTTGTTGCTTTACGTGTGTTTTGCAATTGATAGAAAGAGAAAGAATGAGGTTTTGGAAGAGAGAGTTGCCAAACCAAAAGAAGAAGAAAAGAAGAGAATGACCTGCTAACCATCATGCTAAAGATACTAAATACGAACAATTCATCAAGCGGAAAAAATAAATGCATGTAGACCACATATGAAGATGGATGGAGGAAAGCGGGATGAAAGGAAATGGCGCAAGCAAGCAGCATTATTGCGAAGAAGAAGAAGCAAATGGAGATGAAGGGCGAACAGCTTCTGGTTTCTTCAATGGAGATGAAGGTCCAGAAATGGTGGTGATCAAAGAAGGCCATAACTTTCGATGAAAATCATGCCAGGGATGGCTCGGCTTTATATACACACACACAATGTTGCATCCCACTAAGCACAGAGAGAGAGAGAGAGAGAGAGAGAGAGAGAGAGAGAGAGAGAGAGAGAGAGAGAGAGAGAGAGAGAGAATCTGCGTATTAAATGTATAGTGCTCGCATGACTTGTGGGAGGACTAGTAGGTACCACAAAATCAATCTCCCCACATCAGCATTGGAAAGTCAGAACCCGTGCTCCTTTGATCGTGGGGATTGCCAAATCTTAGCCCTGATTTGTCACCGTAAATCTCTCAAGTACCGTCCCTCACCTTCTTTCACAATCTTTTCCTTTTCTGATTCACTGATATTGCCGCGAACGTATCTAGATTCACTCACTATCATTTACGATTTCACAACAAGAATTATTGTATTATTCTTTCCTTTAATTTCCTCCCCGCTCAATCTTTTCATATACCTTGCGCTTGAACGCCCAATATTCGAGTGAGAGTCCATTCTTTCCATGTTGATGGACAAATCCCATTTATTCTCCTCATAATTTCAATTTTTAAGAAAGAATCCCAAACAATCCGGAGGTGTCTACGAAGGAATGAGGATTCAGTCCGTCCTCGTCACTCCGAGCTCCTGATCTTTCCATAATCAGTAGCTGAAAACGTGAGATTGCTTTTCTGATGATTTGCCAAGATCGACTCCTCTTATTATGCGGAAGATGATTCGTGAGACCTGGTGGGGTTGAGCTTTTGGACGCGGGATATCTTGGCCAAAGCCGTGGAGAATATTCCATGAAAATTCTGTCAATCTTTTCCTTTTTCTAATTCATTTCCCTCAACTTACGGTCTGACAAAATCGCCCGTGATTTCGCAGCCAACATATTTGTTTCCTCTTGTGCATTCCGGTATTCTTGAAAAAAGATCCCACGAGTTCTCCACTATCTGGCCAAAATTTACTAGAGGGAAGATTTACTGAAGAGAAGATTTCTCTAATTGATTGGCTTCCCTCATCTTTGCGGAAATCATGACCCCCAAGTTTCAGATTCTCATGTGCGCAAATTGATAATCGAGCACGTTCTGAGGATTTGTTAATCCGTGTGCCAACTCGGAGCATGTTCATGGCTTCTTGAGTTCAAGCATAATAACGCTAGCTCATATGAAATTTATTGGATGCGGACATGCTTTACAAGAACTAAACATGCAAAGTAAAAATTGATATTTATATTTTTAGAGATCAATTTGGATCCATAATTTTCTTATGCAATAAATGACTAAATGTGAAGCTAAAATTTAGGTGTCAACATTAAATAATAAATAATTAAAAAATATTGCGAAATCAACTTTTTCGAGAATTTATGGCTTACAACCAGGTACTAGCAAAGCTTCTTGGTATAGAGAAATGATGGCGATGAAAAAAATTGTCATTAATTTTTAGAAAACAAGAAACACCTCTTTTTCAGGGCTTTGCTAGCATAACATTTTTTTTTTTTTTGTTATTATAAAAATAATAACTTATTGTGAGCTATAAATTCTTTTAAAAATTTTTTTTGGCTCTATGCACCATCAAGCTTCAAAACAATTGCAAGTTTTGGTTGTCCTTATTATGGGATCCGGCTCGTGTTTGTGCCCTAACTCCTAACTAGTCTATGAGATCAGTAAGATATTTCGTAGGTCGAGCTTCATTTGATGTTGTTAGTTATATGGAATTTCGAAGTGCAAACACTAAGAATTCTCGACTCAAGTGAGTTTCCGAACTACAGCATTTGAAAAAGGCAATAAAAGGAGATTTTTTGGTTTGTGGCAATTGTTATGACCCGTTCCACCAATTGAAACCGCTGAGGTCCATTTAAATGGAATTAAAAAAAAAAGTGCACATTTTGCTCCATTGCTCTTTAAGATTATAATTTCGGAAAGAGAAAGAATTACATGACGGTCTTTAATTTACTATGCAAATGGCAATATATTTTGGACAAAAAAATCAAATAATAAATAATTAGAAATTCTTATAGGGTCAATTTCTTCAAGAATTTATGACTCACAACCAGCTACTAGCAAAGCTTCTCGATGAAGAGAAATGATGGTTCATTAATTTCTTAGAAAATGAGAAACACGTCTGTTTTTTAGGGCTTTATTAGCATAACGGTTAATAATAACTTATTATAAGTCACAAATCCTTAAAGAAGTAAGTCTTATAATAATTTATATTTATTTATTATTTAATTCTTTGTGATATAGTATAAATTATTATTTTTGTAATAGATTAAAGGCAATCACATTATCATTTCTCTCTCTTTATTTTTATTTTTTGTGGGTCGAGTTTCAATTTCTACGTGAAAAGCTGAGTCGTGCGACGACAGCGAGCGTGGTCTGCTTTTTCAACTTAAAAATATCCAATCCAGCACCAGGCAGTGTCGTGCTCCCTCTTCTGGCTGCTCAGCACAGCAAAAGCGACCTCAAAGCTCCAGAGCGACAATTGAACATGGAAGCTCCCGGAGGCTCGCCGATCCTACTCCTCCACAACTCCACCATCGTCACCATGGACTCCGAGAGCCTCGTCTATGGCGACTGTGCCGTCGTCATCGAGCGCAACAGGATCAAGGCCATCGGCCGCTTGCCCGACCTCCTCTGCTGGTTCTGCGGCGTCGCCAGCGAAGTCGTCGACCTCCGCGGCCAGATTCTACTCCCAAGTCCTCTCCCTCTGCGTACTTTCGATTCGGTACTCAGAAAGCAGTTCTGACTCCGATTCATTAGTGAACCAGGCTTTGTCAACACGCACGTGCACACGTCTCAGCAGCTGGCGCGCGGGATAGCCAACGACGTCGATCTGGTGACCTGGCTGCACGACCGAATATGGCCTTACGAGGCCAGTATGACCGAGGAGGACTCCTACGTCTCCACCCTGCTCTGCGGAATCGAGCTCATTCACTCCAGTGTAAGTGCGCTGGACTTTGCGGGATTTTTCGACTCCAGTGTTTCGTTGCGGTTTTCTGGAATTGCGATCGGTGGTGATGCCTTGTCTCACATCAAAAAGATGTAAGTGTACACGTGGACAAGATTTGACACTAACCAACGATCATTATTTTTATTTATTGAAAATTCGGATTTATTTCTATAAAAATTAATTATAAAGTCTTATTGAAATAGTGCGACTGTTCACGAAATGTTACGATTATTTTTATTTATTATTTATTTAATTTCGAATTTTTATGTTTTTTCAACGTAAAAGAGTACTTGTTCTCGAAAAGTTGCATTTGTTCTTTTGCAACTTTTGAAGGGTTGCCTCTATTCGAAAGACAAAAATAAGTACGTTTGTTTTGAGATCAAACATAAATCTTCTTTCATTTTTTCGTTTTCTTTCTAAAGAAACTAAAGCCCATGAGAGACCCTGGAGAAATACTGGAATTGCTATCTAGTATTCTTATTTGAAACTCTATTGTATTCTTGAGAAAATTTGCCGGTGACTATTAGCAATTTTGTGGGGCAAATAAATCCTTAAAAAAAAAAGTGATAGCACACCTCAAAGTCCAGTCCAACTTGATTACTCTAAATATCCGACTTCATTGTTCTACCTAATTCGAAGCCATATTTTCCCAACATGATGTTGTGTTGATTTGATGGAGCAGGACACTTGCTTTGCTGAGGCAAGAGGGTAGCACGTTCCTGGGATGGCTAGAGTGGTGCAATCGATGGGCTTGCGAGCGTGCTTGGCTCAGTCCGTCATGGACTCTGGTGAGGGCTTGTCGGCATCTTGGGCTGTTCGAACTGCCGAGGATTATGTGCAAGTTGCTGAACTGAACGAGTGCTATCAATAAGTAATGTGTTAAGGAAGTGTTTGTCTAGACAAAGAAAGTGTCTTTTGGGGCTAAATTGGACTTAACAGTAGTAGTTCAGCGCGACAGTTCAACGCTATAGCTGTGGTTTTGGCTTTGATGATGGTAGTTTTTGGTTTTTTTTTTTGGCATACATGCACGGACAATGCATTCATTAAACAAAAGATAGATAGAAGGTTTAAATCAACAATGGACTCCTTGAAGAATGTGACCATAGAGGCAGATATCAAACTTGTATAGAGAGTCCTAAAAGGACATGCCTAGTGTCTCTGAGAAGTACTAAGGATGCGTTTGGTTGGACTTTTGGGGAAAACCATTGGGAAAATGCAAAGGACTTTAAGTTGAAGAGGTTTTTTAAAATGCAAATTGCGTTTGGTAAATGGTAACCTAAAAGTCCCTTGTGAAATACCTTTAGCCAAAACTGTGTTTAGATAAGTTATATTTATAAAAGTTTTTATTATTAAAAAAAAAAAACTGACCAGTGAAGGGCGGCGACGACCGGCGAAGGGCGGTGGCAATCGGCGACCATCGTCTGAGGTTGCCAAACCTCAAGCGGCCCCTAGAGACCACCGATGAGGGCCGCCTGGGGTCGGTCGACTGCTGGTAACCCAGGCGAGACCCTCGCCTGAGGTCGCGTGGCCTTGGCGAGGGTCGCACGACGCCGACTGAGACCCTCGCCGAGGTCACCAACCACGGGCGAGACCCTTGCTCGAGGTCGCGCGGCCTCGGCGAGCTCGCGCTTGTGGTCGACGACCTCGGCAAGGTCTCGTTGGGGTTACACGACCCCAGCGCAACGGCCCTCACAAAAAGTCTCGCCTGGGTCTCGCAACCCCCGGCGAGACGGCTGCTTGGCACGCAACCTCAGGCACTAGCACGACCTCTGCGACCAAATCTGGGTCTGCCAGAGGTCGCGCGACCTCGCGGCGACCAAATCTGTGTCACGCCTGAGGTCACATGACCTCCGGCGACCGAAATCCGGGTCGCATGGCCTCGATACACACCAGAGGTCACGACCCACCGGCGACGGTCGCCGTGACGGTCACCGACCTCTTGCCAGTCCGTCGCCCACCCTTAGCAGCCCTGCACAAGATGAACAGCTCAACAAACGAAGGAGATGAACAATAAGCCAAAGCCAAAGCTGAAAGCCCAAGGCATCCCAGGGGGTGCCTTGGGCTTTCAGCCTTCAGAAGGTTGGCCTTCGCACAAGTGGGTTTCCAAAAAATTTCCCAAACGCTTAATACTTGGCCAAAAGGCCTTTAGATGTCCAAAGATACTTGGGAAAGCTGTTCCCAAATGCAGCCTAAATGGACATAGATAGAGGCTTAGTTGTTGTACAGTATTGTTGTCCTCAGCAGTTGTTTTTATAATGATATTCAGCAACTGTGATTAAATAAGAAAATTTTTAAACTGTAAGCTATTGATTTATTGAACAAGCCTTAAAAAAATAATAGAGAGCTTTGACTTGGGAAATAGTAGTGCCCGAGTTCTTTTTTGATTTACTTAATGCGGAAACTCCTGCTTTCCATAATTCATAGAATCACAGAGATTATATCACAGTATAAAGGATATGATTTCTTTTCTATATCCCTCTGCTTTGGTCATTGCCTTTTCTGCAAAATTGAATCTAGATGCCTCGCAATGTCTCCTTGGACTCTAGTAGCTATAGATATCACAAATCTCGTTATTTGTCTGGACAGATATTGCCATTGAGTTGAGTAGAAAATTTTCTCGTTTTAGTTATATTTGTATGAAACTGCAAAATAGGCTTCGCTTTTTCCTCACATGACTAGCTCTAGTTGCAACTACATTCAAAATTGAGTCATAGCTGCTGTTGACAATTTACTCATGGCAATTGGCTTAAAGGATGCAGTCATAGAAGGAGCTCTATGAGAAGCATCATGATACTGCTAATGGACGGATCAGAATATGGCTTGGAATCAGGCAAATTATGAATTGCATTGATGAACTACTAATTGCAACAAGGGATATTGCAAGAGAATTGAAAATCGGAATTCACATGGTACTTGTTCTTTTATCACTCGCCTTTCTCGCTAGAGCATCACAGTGAACAGGCTTTGTCCTCACACATGTGGTCGAACCTGCTCCTGCTGTGGGATTGTTCCACGAAGAGGCTCGAGGTTTGTCATAGGATTCAAGGTTTCTTCATTTGTTTCATGGCTTAGGTCAATGGATCGATTTGATCACATCGGAATTGCTTTCCGCGGATGGCAAAGACGGCGGTGATGGCAGCGGCGGCAGCGGCAGATTGCGGAAGGAGAAGGAGGAGAAGAAATGTAGAAGTCGAAATGCTCGGAAAAAAACAGAGGAAGACGCCGGCGAGCTCTCGGCCTCTCAAGTCCCGACTTGTAGTACGAGGAGGGAGAGTAAATGGGTTCATTTTTAATGGGTTGATAAATGGGTCTTAAATGGGTTTGAGAGCAGACCCATTTATCTCAACCTCTTTATTTTTAAAACCCATTGTTGGTGCTTTGGAAAATAAAGCTTGACCCATTAACGACCCATTTAACTAAAAATGGGTCCATAAATGGGTAGAGGTGTCAAAATGGGTCATTGACCCCTTTATGAGACCATTTTTAGTTAAATGGGTCGTTAACGGGCCAAGCTTGAATACCGAATCTCGAGCTCTCTCGATTAAGTTCCACTCCTTAATCAGTATATGAGTAATTAAAGACTTTCAACTCAAAGCATCGGCGACCTTATTCGCCTTTCCTGGATGATACAGAATATCACAGTCATAGTCCTTCAGCAACTCCATCCATCGGCACTGTCTCATGTTCAACTCATTCTGAGAAAATAAGTACTTGAGACTCTGATGGTCCGTGAAGATCTGAAACTTTTCCTCGCACAAGTAGTGTCTCCAAATCTTCAATGCAAAGATAATCGCTACGAGTTCTAAGTCATGCGTCAGATAATTCTATTCATGGAATCTCAACTGGTGAGAAGCGTAGAAAACAACCCTACCATGTTGCATCAGCATGCGACCCAATCCTTTAAATGACACATCACTGTGGATCTCGAATCCTTCAGGATCAGATGGAATCGTCAGCATATGTGCGGTAGTCAGCTTTTCCTTAAGCTCTTGGAAACTATCTTTGCACTTATCCATCCACATGAACTTCTCTTCCTTCTTCAGGAGCTTTGTCAGAAGTGATGCTAACGATGAAAATCTTTCCACAAACCGTTTGTAATACCCTGCTAAACCTAGAAAGTTTTTTTATTTTTGTCACTGTAGTTGGTCTTGGCCAGTTGATCACAGCTTCAATCTTGCTCGGGTCCACTGAAATTCCTTCACCTAAAATCACATGCCCTAAGAAAACAACACGAGTTAACCAAAACTCGCACTTGCTAAACTTAGCGTATAGCTAATGAACTCTCAGTGTCTACAACACTAGTCTCAAATGACTCATGCTCTTCATCACTTCTTGAATAAACTAGAATATCATCAATGAACACGATCACAAACTAATCTAGGTACTCCTTGAATACCCTGTTCATTAAATCCATGAAAGCAGTTGGAGTATTCGTCAACCCAAATGACATCACTGTGAACTCATAATGACCATATCGAGTACGAAATGCTAACTTAGGAAAGTCCTTCTTAATCCTTAGCTGATGATATCCCGTCCTCAAGTCGATCTTTGAGAAAATCGATGCTCCTTGAAGTTGATCAAACAAGTCATCAATCCTTGGCAGTGGATACTTGCTCTGGATCGTTACTTGATTGAGTTGCCGATAGTCGATACACAAGCACAACGAACCATCTTTATTCTTTACAAACAGAACTGGTGCTTCCTAAGGTGATACACTGGGACGAATAAATCATTTATCTAGTAACTCTTGCATCTGCACCTTCAGTTCCTTCAATTCAAATAACGACATTCGATAAGCAACTTTAGAGATTGGCTCTATCCCGGGTGCTAGTTCAATCACAAACTCTATCTCTGTTTCTGGTGGTAGACTTGGCAATTCTTTTGGAAAGACATCTGGAAATTCTCATACCACAACTATGTCTTCCATCTTCAGCTCCACAACTGTCATATCCACGACAGTTGCCAGGTAACCTTGACAACCCTCATCTAATAGACAAGTTGTCTCTTGTGATGAGATCAGGACAATCAAGGGTCCTCCTTGATTCCCGACAAACTCGAAACTCTTACCCCCTAACGGGTCAAACTAAATCGCTTTACAATAGCAATCCATTATAGCCCGTTACTTGGTGAGCCAGTCCATGCGAATTATCAAATCAAAGTCATACATGGTTAGGACTAACAAGTCTATTTTCCCCTTTCGCTCACCAATCGCTAACTTGCAACCGGAACGACTCAAAGTAGCAATCACTTTATCCTTCGACAGTGTAGATATGCAAACTACCGACTCCAACAATATAGGACTCAACCCTAACAACTTAACATACTGCTCAGCAATAAAGAAATGGGTTGCTCTCGAATCAAACAAAGCATAAGCCAGTTGGTCATTGAACGATACCATACCCGTGATCACATTAGGCGTACCTTCTGCCTGACCCTGTGTGATAGCATAAATTGTGCCCTAGATTGGAGATCTCAGCTGTCCTCCCTATGGCATGTTCTAAGGGGCATACCCTCATCTGTTTCATTGGTAACAGTAATGGTAACTGAGGTTACCCTCTTTGCTTCCTCGGACAATTCCTTGCAATGTGACCTTGTTGGCAACATTCGAAACATGCTCTTGACCTGGCAGGGCATGGAGCTGACTCGTGTCACCTTCCACGTGAGCAACATGTATCAATCCTATCAAGCATCGGCCCACTAAATCCACTCCTCTTGAAGGGTGGAGTATGGGATTTACCTCCAAGCATGGGTCTTTTTCCCTGGCGAATACTTTCTCAATGAGAGCTAAACCTCAATCTAGATGAGGCAACTCTCTTGTTCAGATCCTTCTCAAATTTCTAGGCTCTCCGATATAGATCATTGTAAGTCTTCAGATCCAAAAGGACTAAGGTGCTTCTCATGTCTGATCTAAATCCATCCCTAAACCTTCTCACTCGGTTTATAGGGTTCTCAATTAGCTTAGGGGCATATCGCGAAAGTTCAACGAACTTCGCCTCATACTCATCAATAGTTAGGGAACCTTGGTGAAGGCGTTGAAATTCAACCATCTTCACCTCCCTGGTGGTCTCAGATAAATACTTATCATCGAAGGCTTTAAGGAAAATGTTCCACTCCTCAACAGTGCCTTTTGGAAAGATTGTTTCTCGAGTAGTCATCCACCAAGTGTTCGCAACTCCCTCCAGCTGATAAGTTGCTAAAACTACTTTCTCTGTCTCGTTGCACATCAGCAATGCAAACACTTTCTTGAGTTTCTGAACCCACAAGGCAGCAGCTTTGGGATCTCCTGTCCCGGTGAACTAAGGTGGGTGCAATTTCAAGAATTGCTCCACCAGCTTGTGGATTGGTCTTTCAGCGAACACAACTCCTGGCGGACCTCCAACAACTACGGCGGTAGGTGCAACAACAGGGGCGGCAGCGGTGACAGCGGCGACAACGGCTTGGTTCTAAGCCTACTGATCTATTCTGTTACCCAATACTTCAAGTACAAACATGATCCCATAGAACTTGGGATCATTAGGGGCTACTACCCTAGCACCAACAAGAGGTGATGCTTCGCCACTAGCGCTAGCCACAGTTGGCGCTTTACCACAGCCTCCTCGGGGATCGACCCTAGTCAGCGTTCTACCCTGATTCATGACCCTATTAGTCCTTTTAGTAGGAGTTCTAGGCTCCTAATTGCTCATGGTGTAGCTTTAATCAACTAACACCTGCCTCCAATTCAACACCAAATTAGAAACAGAGCGATTCAAACAATAAGCAATTCTAGCATCCAGCTAACACAAACATGCACCAGCATGACTTTAAAGGCCTTTCTTACTACTATCCCAAAACCCATTGCTCTTTATCACTCGAATCTTGAACTTTGCTCTAATACCACTTAAATGGGATGTCAGGTCCCGATCCTCAATCGTGTACCCATCCCTCACCTGGTTGATTAATAACGACGTCCCAGGATGCATTGCTGACCCTTTTTATTTTAATACGCATGTGGAAGCAGACAATAATCCCCAGACAATAAAACATTGGGCTAGAAAAGTATGCCATAATTTTCACAACGTGAAAACATGTAACCACACTTTTATATAAGGCAAACTATAGTATAATACAATACTATTCACAAGTCTGATCTACTATATATCCGATCAAAACCCAAAGTTTGCAAAACAGGATGGGATCTCAATTTTCATCCATTCCCATCCGGGTCGTACTCAGGATCCTCCTCGAGGTCATCCTCCTCCGACTCCTCTTCACTAAGCTCATTTTCTTCTAGCTCCTCTTTTTCTTCCAGTTCGTCCTCAAGCTCTTCTTCTTCAAAATTCACCTCTGGCTCGTCCTCAACTTCCTCTGCTATAGGTTCCGCCTCTAGCCATTCCCACTCCTGATTCTCCTCATGTTCCTCCTCTTACTTGACTATCTCCCCTTCTTCTGGCATGCTCCAGTTGGATTCCGCTAATGAGTACACAGGTGGCTCAGGCTTACTCTCGAGCTTTGAGTCCTTTGCATCCACTACCGACCCATCCTTGTGATCGGTTGTCCCCTTCCCGAATGCCTCCTCCAAGGCAAACATAGGCACATCAGTTTCAAGCATAGGGCCCAATCTTCACCCATTGTAATACTCACAATACCATGACCGATACTTGTGGAGCCTCAGGGCATCTGTTCCGGATGGTCAACTGAACCAAGACATACTCCAGTCCTTCAGGATGAGGGTGAATCGAGAAGTTGGTCTCCATCTCTATGACTTCCATTGGAACACCAAAATGCCTAGGAGGACGAGGAGGTGGAGGTGCTACCATCTAGGGGATTGAAATGGTTATACAATAACCATTAAGGCCACGTCTCAGCAAGCTCTATCCTCTAAGACTCGATTAGTAAACCAATACACTAACCGGGTTGCCTATGCACACACGGGTCAGAGGACTTACCTTGGCCTCTGATTCCACCTACATATTAACACAGATCAATAAGCACCCAAACAATCACGTCACAGATCGATATTTTGATCAATCGACCTAGTCGATTACATGTCAATCGGACCATCTCAAGGTTATTTTCATATATATTATACAATTCCTAGTATAATATACCTAGTCACCTTACTACACATATCTTCTAAGGCGCCGTTTTCACCAAGGTGATATACAATGAACACTTTATGTGCATGCTCTCGGGCGTCGTTTTCGCCGATGTGATATACTTAATCATAGAGCAAATATAGACAATTTACATACATACTCTCGGGCGTCGTTTTCGTCGGGGTGATATATTTAATCATAGAGCCAATATAGACAATTTATGTACATGCTCTCGAGCGTCATTTTCACCGGGTGATATATTTAATCACGGGGCCAATATAAACCATTTACGTGCATTCTCTTTTAGGCGCCGTTTTCGCCATGGTGATGTACTAAATCATCGAGCCACGTATGTTCATAAGTCACATGCATTCTCTTTCAGGCCCCGTTTTCGCCATAGTGATGTACTGAATCACCGAGCCACGTATGTCCATAAGTCACGTGCATTATCTTTCACGCGCCTTTTTCACCATGGTGATGTACTTTAATCACCGAGCCACGTGCTACCTAATTCTCCCTTAACTTTAACATACTCGATAACATTGTACCCGATTGGTCTTAACCAAGAGTATAATTAGATCACTCTCACAATTTTCTCCACTTTATAGCCCATCCACAATCAACTCAATTCAACGCAACGTAGAACAATCAATTCAATTCAACGCAACGTAGAGCTCCAATAAATAAATAAATAAATAACAGATTGCACCACAACAATCAACATAAAATTCTAGTTGTTGGCTATCTTTGTCTAATTTTCGGAGAATAATTAATTAATTAAATTAATTTTGAAAATTAATAAATAAATACTAAAAATCCAATTTATGCCCGTAATGCCTAATTGGACGCCAGAACAAATCGGGAAAAATCTCAAGATGCATTAAATAAATAATATAAGCTATCATCTAGCTAATTACACTAGTCAAATGCCTAACATACATCATAATTAATTAATAATCACTAATCTACTCTAATCTAACCACCTAATCCTACTTAATTAACACTAATCAACATTTAAGCATAATTAACAAACGTCTAGTCAAATGCCTAACATACATCATAATTAATTAATAATCACTAATCTACTCTAATCTAACCACCTAATCCTACTTAATTAACACTAATCAACATTTAAGCATAATTAACAAACGTCTAGTCAAATGCCTAACATACATCATAATTAATTAATAATCACTAATCTACTCTAATCTAACCACCTAATCCTACTTAATTAACACTAATCAACATTTAAGCATAATTAACAAACGTCGGGAATGTCGCAAGGGACATTAAACTCCAAAGCGGGCCTTGGGATCGGGACCCACAAACACCTCAAAAAAAACTTGCAAGGTGGCTGGAAACCCACAACAGAAGCTGCTAATCTTGGCTGCAAATGGAAGGAAATTAGCTCAGCTTAGTGCGGTGAGGCTCGGGAATGCAAGAATAGGCCAAACCAGGCCTAGAGGGAGGTTTACCAATGAAGAAACAGCCAAAAACGAACTCCAAATGGGTCTGTTGGACGGTGAGGTGGCTAGATGGCGCAACTAAAGGCGGAGAGGGCAGGCGGGGCGCACGACCAGGCGTGAGGTAGCGAGCGGCAAGACGGCGTGCGACGGTGGACGGTGGCAATGGCTTGGTATCCAGGCGACGAAGGCTACTGCTTCTTCCTCTGCTGGTTGCCGGTCGCATGAAGCAAGAGGGAGAGGAGAGAGGGATGGATGGTGGAGTGAGGGAGAGGATGAGGGAGAGAGAGATGGAGGGACCCTATGCCAATTTTTCCACAAAAATATCTTCCAAAACCATCCTAAGCCACGCATCGGTCCTTGGCTCATATTGAGCCACACATGCACCTTCTTGGACATGCCAAAAGGTCCAAAATGCTAGGGGGAATGGGGAGCTACGAAATTGACATTATTTGGCTTAAATTGGATTCCTCTACTTACTTGATTTAATCTCAATTGGCCAGAGGAAAATCAATTGATGCCTCATTGATCGTCTTAACATTTTTCATCACCCACATATCCATCTCGCTTCCCAATTTTGCAACCAAAATTAATCCCCGGCCTTTTCTGCCCAAAACGGTCCTACACCGACTTTTTCCAAAAAGTCTCGGTTGTCAGAAAAATCTTCTGAGACTGAGTCGTGGGTCCTAAAATATATTGTAACATGACAGAATCTTCAAAAATCGGACTTGAATTTACGGTTAATTTCCATTCGCTGCGTTTTTGGCGTGATATAGACTACCGGGTAGTTTTCAGAACTTTTTAGGGCAAATGACCCGTGATCAATTTTCATCGAGCCACTATGAACCCACTCGACTCAATGGTGACTCTCGATTATTATGAAAATCTCGATGATTCAATTATGAACATAGGGTACCAAAACGACAGTAAAATCATATTAGTGTCGGTCGATGAAAATTTTTTAATTTAGTGAAATCACCCATAATCGGTCACACGTCTCAGTTGAACAGACCTATCTCTAATCTCAAATTAATTTTTAATTGTGCCATAATGACCTCTAAAGATAAGCACGGTCGAGAAGCTGATTCTTGGTCGAATTCTAGAATCTATTTGCCTTAAAGCCCTTAATAGCTTTCCTAGATCGTCTAGTTATCTCGAGAGTGATCAGTTCTAGGAATAGCTCTATAAGCGTGTCAATGAAATGCCCGATTAATTCAGTAGAAAATATGGTTGAAAAACTGAGATGTCACAGTCGCCGCCGCCGATCCTTGTAGGAGGCACGATGGGGAGACGCCGAGCGGCGGGAGTACTTCCAGCGGCGGCTGCGACGGGGGAGGCTTGGGAGGGAGGTGTCGCGACCTAAATTTCATGTGCACCACCTAGAATTTAGGCTAATGGACTACCAAATTTTAAACTTAGCTCAGGCTCTCTCAAGTACAAACCAATTCGCGACTTAAGTTCAAATTTTTAACATGCAAATGGATTTTTATTTAGGAGTCGCCACTAATCAGTTTATGGTAAGTCGATTAGACACATAACTAAAATAATGGAGAATTATTTTACACCTACGAACCATAAACTTTGGATACGAAAACTTGGTTACACTAGATTTCTCTAATGCATTTTCGGTACCATTCTTTTTATTTTCAAAAATATTTTTGCAAGCAGATTGAATTTATTTTAATCTAAATCTCTATCATGCAGAAGGGTGATTACACGGGTGCTCAATCACTATTAAACACTCAATGAAATGAATTGTACCAAAGAAATTCAACACACTAAAGCAAATAATTTTTTTTTGGTTTTCTTTTATCTAAAAATTAGAACTTTGCATAAAACATGCACTTTAACTACGTGACCTAATTTTACTAACAAGATATTTCTATTATGCAAACTATTTAACATGCACAAAATATTTTTTTATTATTTGAAATTCGTAATAAATAAAAACCTATTTAAAATGTCTAAAAACTTTTTTTTTTAAGTGAGATTACTAAAATGTGCAAATATTATCTGAGACATTGTCTAAAAAATTATTTAGATCCAACCCTAATCTAGTCCAAAAATTATCTAAACGTGCAATCTAAAAATGCAATCCTAATTTACTAAACCAACACACTTCAATTCAAGATTTCATTTTTTTTATTTTTTATTTATTATTTTTTTAGTGTTTTTCCAAGACAAGCAATTATGTCTAAACAATAAGATATTCATCAAATAAGAATTAAAATAACTGAAAAAATAATCCGTTGTCTCATAGGTTAAATTTACGATTATTTTAATCCTAAGCATCACAACATAAGAGAAAGTTCAAAATAATTAAAAATTCGATTAGAAATCTTACGAATCAAATTAATAATTATAATAATTTAACAATTAAAATACTATCAAAATGCCCAAAAAATTAATATAATTTAAAAAAATCTATTGTCTTACGGATCAAATTAATAATTACAATAATTTTGGGCAAAATCCTGTGGATAATGCTAACAATATTCATAAAATGAATACTGACATCCAATGTTCCAATTTAAATAGCTAAGCTAAAAAAATAAGTAAAATAAATAAAATAAAATAAATGAAAAATAAAAATAAAAATGAAAACAAACTACCTAAGGGAAAAGTGCAGGGAGGACAACAGCGCGATGGGGGGTGTACGCGGCGATGGGGAGGTTGGATGGCCGGCGTTGGAGCTCCGGTGAGGGCAGGAGCGCGGTCGTCGGACGCCAGGCGAAGCGGGGGCAAGGGCGACGTTCAACGGCGTGGAGGCAGCGCAGGTTGCTGGTGCTTGGTTGTGGGCACTGCAGGTGTGGTCGTCGAGAAGCAGAGTAATGGAGGTGCTATTGGTGTGGGCAAAGAGAAGCGGAGCGTCAGGCGAAGCAGGGATAGGCGGTGGTGAGCACGCGGCGTCGGCGAGGGCAGGAGCGCGGTGAGGCACGAACAGCGAATTGTGGGCCGACGGGTGAGGGAGCGAGCGGCGGTGGTGGCACTGCTGGCGGAGGACGATAGGGAAGCAGCGACGCCGGGAGGGAAGCAGCAACGGCGGCATTGGGCTCTGGTGGTGCTACAGGGCATCAGGCGCTGCGTCGCCGGAAGGGGGACAGTGACGAGTGAATGACGGGGGCCTGTCTTCCTTCTTCTTTTTCTGTTTCTTTTTTCTTTTCCTCTTTTTTTTTTTTACATCTCTCTCACGTCCCCTCCCCCTCTCTCTATACTTTGCTGTGGACTTTTCCCTTCTTGCTAGGGGTGAGCGGTTCCAGGTTTCGGTTCGGTTCCATTTGGAACCTGGAACCTACCCGTCAGAACCAAGAACCTGGAACCTACCCTATCACAGGTTCCAAGGTCGGTTTCAAGTTCCAACAGGTTTTTTTTTTTTTTCAGAGTTGAACTATAACGTATGCGCACGTTACCAAAATATATATATATATATAACGTACGCACACATTACCAAAAAAAAAAATATAACGTATGCGCACGTTACCAAAAAAAAACTATAACATATGCACACGTTACTAAAAAAAACTATAACGTACGCGTATACTACACGGTAACTTCTCACATCTTAGCAAACATACCAATGCCAACTGTCAAGAATTTGGACATACATAATCAAAACTAATAAGAAGTTTCCAAAGATGTTTCTAAAGAGATGAAAAATCAGAAGTGCCAACAAGATCTCAAATTTTCATCTACTCCATAGTGTGAACTTTGCAACATTTCCCTGTGATTCCTTTGGCACAGCAAAACCTTGCAAAGACATGAATGCAAATCAATCAAAATCTTAAGTAAAGACACAGAAAAAAGAATCAATATCGATAATACTCCATGAAACATGCCATTTTGCCCATCTAAAGGTTCCTAAATTTTTTAACAACATAGTTCAAAAATTCAATGTACATAAAAAGGCTTGCATTAAAATTACGACAAACAAAGTTGCTCATCAATAAGCCAACAAAAAACCTTGCTTGACTTCTCAACCGTTGGATCCATTGCAAATGCGACACCACCAACTTTATTTATCAATGATAATCTCCGCATTAAGACCAACCATATCTGAAAAAAAGAGGAAGAGATTAAATAAAATATTCACTTATCATATATACAAAAATAATTACAATATATAAATATATAAACATTACTTACCCAACTCAAATTGTTCTGTGTTCTCAATACACTTTTCAACATCAAGTGGTACACGAAAGGCTCTCAACCAATCTTGAGCGCAAATCAAAGCTTCCACTACTTTTGGAGTTAAAGAACTCCGAAAGCCATTAAGCACACGACCCGATATACTAAAAGTTGATTTTAAAGCAATGGCAGTTACAGGAATTGACAAAATATCTCGAGCCATCAAGGAAAGAATCTTATATTTTGAGCCATTAGTCTTCCACCAAATCAAAACGTCAAGACCAAGATCATTTTCATTTTTTTTCTTGAAGATACTCATCAAGCTCGGACTTGTTGTCATCGCGCCCTTGTTCATTCGAGTGTAAATACATTTTCTTCTAAGCCTGGGCGTTATGCTTATTTATTCATTCACTACCACCCATATCGGTATTGGAATTTGAATTACTACTACTTACACCCAAATTATGGCCACCAAAATCTTGATAACTTGAAATAAGAAAAGATTGCTTTTAAAATTCATACAAACGCTCCAATGTATCATTCACCTTGTAATGCATCTCTTTAATTTTCGATTCATCATCATAAATTTGTCCATACAAGAAACTCACATAATTTAACTTGGCTCTAGGATATAACACAACCGCAATCAACACCATTATATTCACTTTATCAAAGCTTCCATAATATTTGTCAAATTTTTCTTTCATTTTCACACCCATATCTTGAAGCTTAGGATCCGAAGCATTGATTGTATCTTTCAAATTTCTATACAAAAGAGCTATCCCTTCAAAATAATCATTTGAAGTAACATTTGAAGTCCCAGACATCTGATTGGTGACATCATAGAATATTTTGGGAAAATCCGAAAGAATAATAGCATTTTCTCAATCATCTTCACTAGGAGTTTCATGATTAAGCTCTCTTACAAAAGATGGATCGTGATCTTCCATCCTTTCGAAAGATTTTCTAAACTTTATGATGGTGTCTAACATGAAATAAGTAGAGTTCCATTTAGTGGCGACGTCAAGAACTACCGAACCCTTATAAATAATCTTTTCTTTTTCAATGCAAGATTGAAATCCTTGGGCTCTTGCGGGAGAACTCCTTACATATCTAACCACATTTCAAATATGTGAAATAGAGTCACGTACCATAGTCAAGCCATCTCTCACAATCAAATTTAATATATGAGCTGTACACCTCATGTGCAAAACACTACCATCTAATATCAATGACTTTTGTTTCGAAAATTTATCCCTCAAATAGCTAACTGCAACATCATTCGAGCTAGCATTATCCACGGTAATTGTCGACACATTTTTTTCTATTCCCCACTCCTCAATGCATCCCTCCACTATTTTTTCAATCTCCTTACCCCTGTGACTATGCATCACCATAAAATTGATGATTCTTTTATGCAACTTCTAATTTTCATCAATAAAATGTGCAGTGAGACACAAATAATTCAAATTTTGATTGGAAGTCCATATATCAGTCATGAGTGTGATCCTAGAATTAATCTTTTCAAAATAATTCTTCAAAGAAGTTTTTTCACATAAAAACAATTTCATGCAATCTTTTGCCACTGTGAAACGTGATATATATTTGAAGAGAGGTTGTAACTCACTAACATATTCACGAAATTCAACACGCTCAACCAAGGAAAAAGGTTACTCATCAAGGATGATAAACCGAGCAAGCATTAGCCTACAACGTTCTTAATTAAATGCCCATGTCGATAAGATGCTACCAGTACTAGAATCTCCTCCTCCCTTGCCAGCCATGTTAACATTACGTGGTATAAAGAAATTCTGCTTCTTATCTTGATTACGGGGAAACCTCTTGCATGTGGTCAAGTATTTCCTCATTGCAAAAGTACCGTTAGCAACATGGTACTTAAGCATTGACTCACAATGAATGCACTTCACTTGATATATGTTTCCATCCTTATCACTAATTTTCAAATAATGATTCCAGCATTCAGATGTATATTTCTTATTACAGGAAAGATGAGAACCGGGTACCTTATTTGTGGCACTCGAGGTAGGGGTGCCTCTTCTTCAATTTCATCGTTGGAAAACTCCAATTCCATAATCGGAGTCATCTCCTCACGTCCCTCCACCTCCATTGACGTGTTATCTTGATACATTAACTTTGCACTGCACAACAATAATAGAATATAATTAGAAATTTCAAAACAAATAGCAAACTAGAAAGTAGAAATAAAACACCACTAGAACAAGAATGTCTAGCATATAAAGGGGACTCCCTTCATACCAGCAAATCAAGGAAATGTCAAGAACGAATGATCGTCTAGAAAAAAACATATAAGTCCTCTACAAGTTTCAGAAAATTCTGAAATTTGGACAAGTTGTATTTAAGACCTAGAGGTACAAGTTTCATGAAGAAATTGTAGTCCAATTCGTTCTGGATTAAAAGATAAAATCGATTTACTTTTCCTATTCTCGGTATCATTTTCCAGATCTAGTATTTTCGAAGAAAAAGGGTTTTACCACTCAATACTTGTCCATTTCGTCTCAAATTTTAGTATGTTAACCATCAAGAAGTCCTCTACAACTTTCCTCAGGGCGTTGAAGTGAGATTCCAACTAAAAAGTCACATGCAGCTCACGAAATCATCAAGGGATAAACTGTTTCTTCAGAAAACAGAATGCTAAGCTGAGAAACATTTCCGATTAAATACCCAAATGACCTTCAAAAATTATGAAATTTGACTATGTGATAGCCAAGACCATAAGGTAGATACTTCATGAAAACATCAAAGTCAAATTCGTCCTAGATAATTAAATATGGACGGTTAAAATCCCTGTTCGTAGTACCGTAATTCCAGATCTAACCATCTCCAAAGGACCACGATTTCACCTACCTATTCTTGTTTTTTTTCTCTAAATTTTTTATATGTTGTACCTCAGGATGTCCTTTACAACTTTTGTTAAGAAACCGAAGTAAAATTTCGAAAAAAAGGTTGCCTTACAGTCCATGCATTCATCAAGGGTCGGTCCCAAAATGTCCAGATCCAGTCTTTCCAAATAATAACGATTTCACCCACTTATACTTGTTTTTTTTGTCCCAAATTTGAGTATGTTTTACTACAAGAAGTCCTTTACAACTTTAATTTAGAGGTCAAAGCCAAACTTCAACTAGAACATCACATGCAAGTCACTAGAACATCCATGGTCGAGCTGTTTTTCTCGAGAACAGTACACTAGACTAGAGCACCACTCTTACAACTTCAATTTTTCGCATTCTATACATCCGAAATTGTTGTTGGAGAAATCTTCTTGAAGTGTTTTGAAGTTGACAAAACGTTTCTATCAGTCTAGTCTGAAGGCTTGCAGACTCTGCTGTTTAAAGTCTGAAGACCTCCGGACAGCCAGACTCAAGACTCAAAGTCTATCCTCATTGATCAGTCTCTAATCCATTGAAGAAAGGTTATCCAGAACTGGATGTTTCGTTAAGGATTTAACCTTATCAACTGGAGAAGATCTTGTGGCTGGAGAAGACATAACAGAGTCCTTTGATTGATCGAAGATTGATTCGATAATGGAAGATCCGGTGATTGCCTAAATATTATTGGAAGGTTCTGCTTATGGAAACCGAGATCCTGATTGTATGGGCGAACAGATTGATGGGCTATCAACACGTTCCTTTAATAGCTTGAACAATCTTCCTAATTGATTCCGTCCAACGGGTAGATTGGAGGAATTCCTTTGGTAAGTGCCAACGGGTATGATGGCATAAAGGAGTATATAAGGAAGATGGTCTTAGTTGTTCAAGGTGTGCGCGATAGAAGAATTCCAAAGTCTGAAGCTCCTTTTTGTTTAGACAAATCCTTTGAGCGAATACTTGTATACAAAAGAGAGTCTATATTTGTGAGAAATCTTGAGGAGGTGTGGTAGAACATCTACACTGTGGAATCAAGGCAAAGCTGTGCTGTAACTTCTCTTTTGTTCATAGTGGAATCCAGCCAATAGGCTGTCAGTGAAGAAGAGTGGACGTAGGCTTGATATAAGCCGAACCATTATAAACCGCGTGTTCAATTTTCTCTTCTCTCAGTCTTACTTTGATTAACGTTTCCTTCTACTGTCTAGTATTGTGCAATCGTTGAAGAACAATCTTTTATATACCTATTCACCCCCCTCTAGGTACTCATACTAGCAATATCAATTGTCACCACTCAATCACACACACTAAACACAGCATGCAAGAGTAGATCAAGAATAGGATAATGGTGCACAAAATTAGCTCATATACGCTCCAAAACAAGATGAATCACAAACTTCGTGCATCGATAGCTTTAAAAAGGATGAAGCATACATTTTTCAATCAAAGAGGTTAACTTATCTATATGATTTCCCCTGAGATCAGACTACCAAATTAAGCACATCCACCAATCATTATACACTATACTGTTCCGATTTCTTTAACTTTAAGCCACATTGGCCCCTTCCAACCAAATGTTTCATAGTCGAAAAGCAAGAAAACTATTTCATCCAGCTTCAGTAAAGGAGTGGTGCATTAAGAGATTTTCCATCGGTAACATAATCTATTCACGACTCCGAGCTTTCGCCGGCCAAAAAACAAGAAGTTATAGGTTCTTAGACCTTTCTTTCCCTTTCACAGTGCCCATTGTCGTTGTACACATATTCCAATGTTTTTGATCTAATCAGATCATCCCCACTCTTTATCAGCCTATGCAACAAGCTTAGGCCTCAAATCTCAGATTGAATTGCAGGAAAAAATCGAGCAACCTACTCACAGACAACAAAACAAAGCCCCCCCTCAACATGGAAACATACCCCCTTGCAACTAAAGAGAAAGAACAATACCAAGAGAACAAGATAGAGCTAATTGCAATCACTCTACACATATTTCAAGCAGCAATAGCTCACCGACAGAGCAGGGATGGCCTACAGCCCGGCAGTAATCGCAGGTGAACAAGGACGCGGAGGTGTTTTGCTGCGTGGCGGAGCTTGTGGGTGAGAGAAATAGCCGACAGAGCTAGGGGCTGCAGCGGGCAGAGTAGGAGCAGCGGTGCTGGGTCATGGCTGTAGCAGGCGTCGGCGCTGGCGGAGCGACGGTGACCAGCAAGGCGAGGCGTGGGAATAGCGACGGGGGGCGGCGCTTCGGATGGCTGCAGGGCGGCGGAAGATCGGACTGCTAGCAGCACTCGCGGGTTCCGCAGGTGGAGACGCGGCAGTGCGGCGCGAAGATGGCCGGTGGCTCAGGGGACCCCGATGAAGGGGGCGAGGGAATGTGCAGGATCGAGGTTGAGAGAAAGAGAGAGGGGGCGGCAACGTGCGAGTGCGAAAGAGCGAGAGCGAGAGAGAGAGAGAGAGAGAGAGAGAGGGGTGACCAACAAGGTGGGGCGTGGGAACAACGACGAGGGGCGGCGCTTCGGATGGCTGCAGGGCGGCTGAAGATCGGACCGCTAGCAGCACTCATGGTTGCGGGTTCCGCAGGTGGAGACGCGGCGGTGCGGCGCAGAGATGGCCAGTGGCTCGGGGGACGCCGGTGAAGGGGGCGAGGAAATTTGCGAGTGCGGGATCGAGGTTGAGAGATAGAGAGAAGGGGCGGCTACGGGCGAGTCTGCGAGAGAGAGAGAGAGGGGGCGTCCGGTTCTTTTCTTCTGGAGCCCTAAGTAACCGGTTCCGGTTCCTAGGTAACCCGGGAACCGCGCTGACCCCTACTTCTTGCTGACCTCTCCTTTCTTTGCTGACCTTCTTGGACCGTGGAACCGATTAATGATTCTTGGGGAATTGCTGAGTTTTGGCTTTAATTTATCACCAAAAATTGATCTCTCTAATTTACTTCTAAATTAGCGCTCACAATCTTTTGGTTTCATTTTTTGCTTCTGCTCGTACTGCCTTGAACATGTCCATATTCGCTCATCTCCATTCACAATTCCTAGGCTGGCTTCCTCTCTTTTTCTTGCGAATATGGCCAAATGGGCGTTCCTTTTATAAATTCTAGCAACCCACACTTTCCACAAATGCCTTGATTTCTTTCCTCCATTTTGTCTCTCAATTCCTGCGCTTTCTTTTTCCTGTTGCCCATAGAATATCTTGAAATATTCTACCATCGATCTGATGCAAATGCACAATGCAATTTTGATATATATATATATTAGGGGTTAAAGATTTATCTCTAATTTTCTATACAATAAATAAATGGTCAAGTTGTCAAAATTTATGTGTCAACAGCCGCTCCTCTTTGAATGTGAGTTTCTAGAGGTTGCCTTCAAAGAAAAATTGAGACCTAAATTTTGACTATGCACATGCACTAAATTATTTTTTTTGTTGGAAAATAAATTCCATTTTGAAATGCAATTTATATAATGCATGGAAATGTTAATGCAAATAATAAGAGAACCTACCTGGTTCCTCTCTCTTTGCACTCTCTTTTTTTCTTTCTTTTTTTTCTCTCTTTGCACTCTCTCTTACATGAATTCTTTTTCTTCCTCGCATGAATAATTGCCCCCCTCGCTTCTGTCTGAGGGTGTGTACATCCTTTTATAGCCAAAAGTCTTCCACGTATCGTTGGAAAGTCTAGATCCATGGAACCAATTGATGATTCTTGGGGAATTGCTGAGTTTTGGCTTTGATTTGTCACCAAAAATCGATGTCTCTAATTTACTTCTAAATTAGCGTTCACAATCTTTTGGTTTCATTTTCTGCTTCTGCTCATACTGCCTTGAACGTGTCCACATTCACTCATCTCCATTCATAATTCCTAGGCCGGCTTCCTCTCTTTTTCTTGTGAATATGGCCGGATGGGCATTCCTTTTATAAATTCTAGCAACCCACACTTTCCACAAATGCCTTGATTCTTTCCTCCATTTTGTCTCTCAATTCTTGCGCTTTCTTTTTCCTGTTGCCCATAGAATATCTTGAAATATTCTACCATCGGTCTGATGCAAATGCACAATGCAATTTTGATATATATATTTTTTATGGGTTAAAGATTTATCTCTAATTTTCTATACAATAAATAAATGGTCAGGTTGTCAAAATTTAGATGTCAACAGCTGCCCCTCTTTGAAGGTGAGTTCGTAAAGGTTGCCTTCAAAGACAAATTGAAACCTAAATTTTGACTATGCACATGCACTAAATTATTATTTTTTTGTTGGAAAATAAATTTCATTTTGAAATGCGATTTATATGATGCATGAAAATGTTAATGCAAATAATAAAGGAACCTACCTGGAATAACTTACCTTCAAGAACTGTAGAGTAATTCAAGATAACTGGTGTTACATGTCTAGGACCCGTACCTTTCTACGGTCGCCCAAAATAATCACCAGGTTTTGTAAATAGACTGTCATCCTAGGACCTTTACCTTTTTACAGTCGCCCAGTATGACAGTTTTTTGTTGTCTAGGACCCGAACATTTCTCCAGTCACCTTACCGGAAAAATTGCTTCTTTCAAGACCTATACCTTTCTACGGTCGCCTGTTAGAGCAACAAACGTTGTCTAGAACACGTACCATCCTACGGTCACCTAAATAGGAAACAACTATTGCCTAGGACCCGTACCATTCTACGGTCGCCTAAACGAGGAACAGCTTTCCAGGACTTGTACCTACGGTCGCCTGCATGGTAAATAGCCTTTCCAAGACCCGTACCTTTCTAAGGTTGCCTGTTGAAGCTATAAATATAATGTCAAGGACCCGTACCTTTCTACGGTCGCCTGAATGAGATGTTAAGATTTTGGAACTCGAAATACCTAGATCCAAACTAAGGTATGATGAGAAAGATAAAAAATATATATATATTCACATCCAGAGTGAAATGTTTACATGAAAATATTTTGTGACATTCAGATCCAAACTGAGATGTCAAAAACAGATTGAAAGATTTTGGTGAAATCCAAAAACTCTTAATTTCTAAAAAGGAACTCGAGCTATAGAAGCATGCCGAGTCGATGAAAAAGACTCCGGGCTACGGAAGCGCGCCGAGTCGATGAAAGCGACTCTAGGCTACGAAAGCACGACAGGTCAATATAAAGGACATTGGGCTACAGAAGCACGTCAGGTCGATGAAAGGGACTCTGGGCTACGAAAGCATGCCAGGTCAATATAAATGACACCGGGCTGCGGAAGCACGCTGGGTCGATGAAAGAGACTCTGGGCTACGAAAGCACACCAGGCCAATATAAAAGACACTGGGCTACAGAAGCACGCTGAGTCAATAAAAGAGACTCTGGGCTATGAAAGCACACTTGGTCAATATAAAGGACACCGGGTTATGGAAGCACGTCGAGTCGATGAAAGGGACTTTAGGCTACAAAAGCACGCCAGGTCAATATAAAAAACATTGGGCTACGGAAGCACACCGGGTTGATGAAAGGGACTCTGGGCTACAAAATCACACTAGGTCAATATAAAGGACACCAGGCTACAGAAGTACGCCGGATTGATGAAAGGGACTTTGGGCTACGAAAACACACTAGGTCAATATAAAGGACACCTAGCTACAAAAGCATGCCGGGTCGATGAAAGAGACTCTAGGCTATGAAAGCACGTCGGATCAATATAGAGGACAGTTTGACCGAGTCAAGTGTCGATGTACTTGAGAGAGAATATCTGCACAATGACAAGTATTTAGAGTATGGGTAGAGATATACTTACCTTGTGATATCTTTAATTCTTGGGGATATGTCTTCTAAAATTTAGATATCCTATGTTGATCTTTTACCTCCTGCTAGAAATAAATTTTGGAACATCAAGGATGCACCTTGAATGTTCGTGAAGGTTTCTCATCTCCTAATATCACGAGGCATTTTGAAAGGAACCTGAATGTTAGAAACTCTTGGATCTTTGAGAAAACATTACTTGTCAGACATGATTAGAGCAAAAGTGCATTCACCAAAGAAATAAGCAATTAAGGCTATTCTGGAATACACACTTCAAAATCCACTGAAATTTTTATCAATTCAATCAAGATTCATGCATAATGACCTTTGCATCACCCATATTTCAACTGTAGAAAATTATTATTCATGACAATTTTCACTCATGACATGGATTTCCTAAGAATACTAAATGAGAGACTTTCAATTAGAAAGAACTTTCACTTACTCTCATTTAGAAGGGCTATGAGAATCACTCCATCTCACCATATCGACACGGGTCTGAGTATTCTTGCAAGTGGTACGACCTTACCAATCTGAGGGATCTTTAACAGGGACCGTAACGTGAGCTTGGTCAATGGCTTAACTAATGGACTCTTTGAGTCAAGGCTATTGAAAGAACAACTCCGCAGTCATTTCCGGGTTTACAAGTCAAGAACCATGCAAAATGAGAAAGAAATAATCTCGCCCGCATTTCTTCAAGCAATACTTAAGACATGTGAACCTCTACGTTAATTCAAGTACCCTAATTAGAAGAGACTTTGCAAGGGACGTAACGTAGACTAGGTTCATAAGTTGAGAAATGAAAGGTTGTTAGCCTCAAAGATGTGTATCAAGGTCAAAGTTCACTTTGTGTTCTTTCAAAGGTGCTTAATTTATCTTATGGTGTTGCTTTTATATGAAAGCATGTGCAAGATATTCCTAGAATGTCTGATTAAGAATAGGTTGACTTTGGGGTCATGCTTTGCATGGTTGACATCCTATGATTAGGGGAACTTACTACACTCTGCCATTCTTTGTTTTTTGTTCATAGTTATGTAGACAGGCTGAAGCCCATCTTGCCCTGTTGGTTTAATCAGTGAACTAGAATTCGTCCCTGTGATCTTTTGTGGTTAGCCACGCTTTGTTCATTCTGCAATTCTTCGATTGAACACTGCTGAAATCACTTCAAGTCGCGACAAACGAGCAATAGCTAGCGGCACCCCGTTGCAATATGGCATGTTACCAGGTTGATAAATGAATGCAAAAAGCTCTTGCCAATACTTTTATAACATCTCTTCTTTGATGACATGTCTATTTTCTAATATTGAAACAGTAACAAGGTCTTCAGCCAGTGAAAGCGAGTAAAGTCATCTTCATATTGAAATGGTACAGTTTGAAAGGTGGCAAGATTTTCTTGAGCAACATCTTTATAGCATTTGTCACGGTAGATACTCGATTAGTTGCCAATGCTAGATCAGTAGTAGACTAACTTACTTGAGCTAAAGTGAAAACAGTTATGTCCTATCATGCATCATATCTTGAGTTAAATCTCTTGGATTTCGATTAAAATGGCTTATTGACTCCCCTGAATAACCTAACAGGCTTGCTGAGAAGGAGAGTGGAAGCAGCTGGAGGAAGGGTCATAGATTGGAATGGATCCCGTGGCCTAGGTGTGCTTGCTACATTGAGGTCAATGGGTATGTGGAACTTTATCAATCAAATGGCGCTAATGATGGACTTTATTCGATGCTTTTATGCATGGAATGTCGGTTTCCAATTGCATTGGTTACTTCAGCAAGTGCTGAGTAAGTCGAATTTATGGTTAGCATTAGTACTATTGTGGTGCTGAACCTCTGTGCTTGAAGGGAACATATTGAATCACTAAGATTCTAGTTTGTTAACAAGTTGTTTGAGTGCACCTTAGAATTGGTAACTTCAGCCTTTCGACATGTACTGGAGACAAGGTTTAGGGCAAATTACAAATAGGGATCAATAACCGACACCTCTCATGCAGAAGTTTTAGCTGGAGACTGGCTTTTTCTCTTGTACGTGTGCCATTGTGTGGTGTCTATATTTGATAGCGGCATTTACTTGCTGCAGGAGATTATTGTTTAAAGCAATACGTGATGGCTGAACCAGAGGACACGGTAAGCAAGAAAACAGAGTTGGATGACTTCCTCGTGATAGCAAGCGATGGGTTATGGGATGCGCTCTCTGATGAGGCTGCCTGCCAAGTTGTGAGGAGGTGCCTTGATAGATATATAAAGAGGAGGTTCCCTGAGGAGCTGAGAGGAAGTAATGTCGTCGAGGTGGCTACAGTGCTAGCCAAACTGGCCATGGCTCGAGATAGCCAAGACAATATTAATGTGATTATGGTCGAGTTGAAGAAACCAAACTAGTAAAATGTAAATAGGTATTGTGCAACTGAGAATGTTTCTTTATGGCCAGAGTTGGGCTAATCAATGTTCATCTTGTATAATCTATTGTACGGACTTCTAGTTGGTATTAAAATGCCAAATCCTCCATGTCATTGCTTCGTGGTGTTTATCGTTTATGCCTCAAATGATGAACTTTTTTTCCCAAGATTGACAATTGCAACATCAACGTTGTATTAATCTCTACTTGTGATAGATACTCTATATCCATCCATTAGGTGGAGTCCACTTGAGCTTACTGCTTTGCGATGGTATGCTAGACTTGTTCAATTGGTGAACTTGAGAATGTTGAGGTCGAGGTACGAGTGGTTCCCAACTACAAAAGATAATGAAAATAGATTGTGTAGAGCTTACCTTACTATCCGATATACAGATCCTCTGCGTGCATAATGAAAAAAGAAAGTAAAGAGTGCATGAAAGTCATGAACAAAGTCAACATGGGAAGAGCTCTCCAAATGAGCAAAAGTCTACTTTTATACCTTAAATTCTTCAAAAACCGAATAGATACAACTGTTTTGTAGAAGGCTATATCCTAACTATTGGAAATGGTGATCCATTTTCTAGAATTTCCTAGAGTTGCTAAACTACAATCTAAAATTCTCTAGATGAAGTTTTGGATGGTTAAAAAATTGTGGCTGAAAATTTCCAAAATGTAAGAGAAGTCTAGAGAAGTCTAGCATTTAAGAGAAGTCTAGAATCTTCCAAGACGGTGACTTACGCCTATAAATAGGCTTGTAGTTCATCATTTGAGGTGTGAGGTTTAGACCTCCACCGAGTGTGGAGGAGTAGAGTTAAGATGGTTTCTATGTTATGAAATACTCCTCCATTATATCAAAATATCTTGTACTATCCATTTTCATCAATTTGATCAATTATATCCTATGTTCTTTATCCATCAATTATCATATCTTATCCCTTGTCCATCCTCTACAAAAAAATACCATACACTTGCACACATCACTAATCAAAAACTATAACCAATACCAAAACCATGCTTCCGCAGCGCACACATCCAAAAATTTTAACACTAACAAACACAGAAATTGTTGCAAACCTTTTTAACAACACCATCAAGGACAAAATTCAAGAAACAAAAGGGACCCCACGAACTCTAAGGAAGCCCTTTCTTTTCTCACTTCTCAGCAAACCATCTTTGCTGCGACACATCTCAAACTCTTTCTCTTTTAACCAGCGAAGTTGAGGGGAAAGAGGATAGCACTCGTTTTATAATGTCTCTTCACTCCTTTCGTCCTCCGATCTTTACCCTTATTAAGCTTGGAAGCAGGTTCCGACATCATGAAGCGAAGATGAAAATTTTTGAAAAGAAAAAAAACGAGAACTTTCCAAGGCCGTATCCAATAGGTATTGCTGCACAATCCTTTACATCCCTGAAACCCAGAAAAACTGTGCAATTACATATGAAGCTGGAGTATCTTCCTATGCCAAAGTGTAGCTTGAGAATGGAGATGTCCACTAGAGGCAAAGTATGGATGTACACAAACCCGAGGCTCTTCCCTGAAGGTAAGGATTAGATCCAGGAAGGGAACACATCCGAGTCGTTGGACTTGGTTAGTCCCCACAGAGGACCGTAGAGCTTGGAGATCGACAGGTTGACATATTTCAGCATCTTGTCCGATTTGTTGGTCACCACTGTTTAGCATCTGCGGTAAGTTCTCCTCTTGGCAGTCCATGAAGCCATTAGCTTCTGCTCGATGGACAGCTTGTTGGAAGCTGTTACTGCAATCAAAAGGGCAAAAGCAGATGAGTGAGGTAATGGAATCACAGAATTAATCAAAGAAAAAAGGGAAGGCGGAGGAAATTGTACCAGGAGCTAGACTTGGCTTGGCCATGGCTGCTTTCGGCACAGGAACAACCACTGCATTTAATAGAAACCCATCCATCAGATGCCGAAATATGTCAAGACATTGCTTTTGTCTGAAATAACAACACATTTCAAAGATCAAATACTTGGAAGGAGTTGACTGTAACCGCCGTGACCACCACTCAACCAGGCTAATATGCCGAGGAGTGGAGCGTTATCATATGTATCGGGGCCACCGATGATAGCACTAGTGAGGAGATTGGGTTCGCTTGGTTTCCAGCTAAACCAGGCGGCATAACCACCTCAGCAGCTGACAAAGGACGAATCCTCCTTGATGGACACGATGGAAGTCGCCCAGTGATGGACCTGCCTTGGGTAGTTGTTCCCGTACCCAACCATGTAGCTCATGGCTCTGGGTTGTCTCCCAGGATATAGTCCACGTGCATATGTTCGTTATTCATGGCAAAAATATTATTCCATTGTATCTTGAAGCTAAGGAAAGAAATCGAGATTTTCCGAGCACAAACATCGAATTGTCAAGTTTTCCTTGACTAACTGATCGTATTAGTAACTAGGACACGATCAGAAGGAATGTATTACCTGAGATTTCGCAAAGGAGAGGAGTTCTGATGGTTGAAAGCTGCCAGATGAGCACTGCAAGCTTTTGCCTGAGGAAGAACAAGAAGGCATAAGTCATAACGATCAGCTAAAATATAACAATAACAGGGAAGAATAGGCTCTTCCACAAGAAGCACTGGAATCACCAACCAAGACTCTCGCTTCTTGAAAACCTTGTTGCAGAGACTGACAACTCGAGAGGGGTTGACAAAGAATGGACTTCAAAACTCTTCATCATAGAAACCGCTACAGTAAGTCGCCCCGAACATGAAGATGGCTGATCAAATCCATCATTTGATAGTGGAAAATTAGGATAAAGTTCGAGAGGGCTCGATAAGTCATCAACTATATCTTCTTCAACATCATCAACATCTACGAAAAAAAACCAGGACATCAAAGCCTGCACATAACTGACTTGCACGCTTTCATTCCTTTCACGTCGTGTTGTGCATATTCCATTTTGTCGAAGGGAAATGAGCGGAGAGATTGTGGTTGAATTAGGAGGACTTGGTCCCTGCTACTCTAACTCGGCTCTTTTCGGCTCTAATCTCTCCATTCTCTGTTTATACTTTCCTGAAATTTGGAGGAAGAGGGAGTTGGGTGTACATCTTTGCTAGAACAGCATTATAGATAAGAGTATCCAAAGGAAGAGGGAGATTGTCTTGTAATGCTTGTGCTGAATCTTGTAAGTCTATTCCGAGCAGGATTTGGCTGCATATTCCAACTCTAGTTTTAAGCAGCATCTGATCTACTGAATTGCCGCGCGGTTGGTAGTGCAACTCCCTTTGGTTTCGAATGTTTTTGCTCCTTTGCTCATCACAGGGACATTGCAAATGATGCAAGTTTGTTCTGTACATGGTCATCACCCTTCTTGTCCTAACATGCCTCGCGCAACCGCAAGGCACACGTGCACAAGGCTTCAAGAACAAAAAAGCCAGAGCGGGGAGATGCCATGAACGCGCACGCACGAAACCTCTAGAGTTCCTAAAATTTCGGAGAAGTTACATGAACGAAGCATTACGCGGGGAGGGGGCGGGGAGGGGTAATGATTTAGGGTTTTTGAGTGCGGGGGGGAGTCTGCAAGGAACGAAAATGTAAAATTCGGAGAAGTCACGTGAACGAAGCATTACGCGGGGGACAGCTTTGCGGTGGGGGAGTAACGTAACAATGCTTCGCGCACCAATCACCACTCTCGCCCGGGGGCGCATTCTTCGTCTTCTTGGCTCCAGCGTAAGTAATCATGTTTTTCTTTAAAGTTCTTTTCCATCACTAGGATGAAGAGAGTCTTATTTTATTTTATCCCAACACAATAAATACTGATTCTTTTTCTCTTCTCCTATTGCAGGCCAACATTTTACAGAATCTACAAGAACAAATCGATCAAGGAATTCCGATTGATACCGTCTTTGGTCCCTCTATTCAGCTCCGTGCTCTGGCTTTACTATGCATACCTCAAAGGACACTCCATCCTTCTCATCACCATTAACTCCTTTGGATGCGTCATAGAGATGGTGTACATCGCCATCTACATGATTTATGTGCCGAGAGATGCCAAGGTACGTATTGATCATTAGACAATACAACGCTCATATTCTGATCACATAAAATAAGAGCGTTGTATCGTCTAATGATCAATACGTACCCTAGCAGCTCTCGACGCATAAGCAATGTAGATGGCGATTTACACAATCTCTAGGACGCATCCGAAGGAATTAATGGTGATGAGAAGGAAGGAGTGTCCATTGAGGAATGCGTAGTAAAGCTAGGCATGGAGCTGAATAGAGCGACTAAATATGATATTGATTGGAATTCCTCGGTCGATTTGTTCCTGTAGATTCTGTAAAATGTCGGCCTACAACAAGAGAAAAGAAAAAGCAGTAGTTATTGTATCAGGATCAAATAAAAAAAGACTATCTCTTCAAAAAAAAAAACATGATTACTTACACTGGAGCCAAGAAGACGAAGAACGACAATGTTTCCTATCATCGAATGCAGAGGAAAAGCACAAATGTTAGATTATTTTGCGCAAGCACGGTGCAAATGAAAATGCTCTTTTTGCTAGGGTTAAAATTAAAGAAGAAGAAAAACAACTCAGTCAATTACTAATCTAAGTGCTGAGCACATACGGTGTGGTTGAACAGAACTCAAACTAAATCATGTTACATGTCATTGTATAACCTTTATATACACACGATATAGCCAAAAGATGAAAAGAATGAATTCCCACAAAATGCAAACCGACTCGAGACAATATAAATCCCACATTAGTTGCCACAACTTCAAGACGGACCCATAAGTTTACGACAGACGCTAGGATACCGGCTTTAGCATTCAAAGCTAATTCTAAAAGTGTGTTAGATTGAAAACAAAAATCGTTGGAGGAAATGGCCAAAAGGGTTGTGAAAAAGTTGGCAAAGTCCAAGAGACTGAAAGGGTTGCCAGAGGTTTGATTTTGAGCAGGGTTTGTATCATCAAAAGAGAGAAATACTCTATGTGAAGAGTGGTGTCAAGATTAGTGACCGGGAAAAATTTTCTCATTTTCTTTGTGATTTTTGGTGTTGCTTTACGTGTGTTTTGCAATTGATAGAAAGAGAAAGAATGAAGTTTTGGAAGAAAGAGTTGCCAAACGAAAAGAAGAAGAAAAGAAGAGAATGACCTGCTAACCATCATGCTAAAGGTACTAAATATGAACAATTCATCAAACGGAAAAAATAAATGCATGTAGACCATATGAAGATGGATGGAGGAAAGCGGGATGAAAGGAAATGGCGCAAGCAAGCAGCATTATTGCGAAGAAGAAGAAGCAAATGGAGATGAAGGGCGAACAGCTTCTGGTTTCTTCCTTCTTTACCTAGGATACCGAAAGTCAAGGTCCAGAAATGGTGGTGATCAAAGAAGGCCATAACTTTCGATGAAAATCATGCAAGGGATGGCTCGGCTTTATATACACACACACAATGTTGCATCCCACTAAGCACGAGAGAGAGAGAGAGAGAATCTGCGTATTAAATGTATAGTGCTCGCATGACAAGTGGAGGACTAGTAGGTAGCGTAACCACAAAATCAATCTCTCCACATCAGCATTGGAAAGTCAGAACCCGTGCTCCTTTGATCGTGGGGATTGCCAAATCTTAGCCCTGATTTGTCACCGTAAATCTCTCAAGTACGCGTCCCTCACCTTCTTTCACAATCTTTTCCTTTTCTGATTCACTGATATTGCCTCGAACGTATCCAGATTCACTCACTATCATTTACGATTTCACAAGAAGAATTATTTTCTTATTCTTTCCTTTAATTTCCTCCCCGCTCAATCTTTTCATATACCTTGCGCTTGAACGCCCTGTATTCGAGTGAGAGTCCATTCTTTCCATGTTGATGGACAAATCCCATTGATTCTCCTCATAATTTCAATTTTTCAGAAAGAATCCCAAGCAATCCGGAGGTGTCTATGAAGGAATGAGGATTCAGTCCGTCCTCGTCACTCCGAGCTCCGGATCTTTCCATGATCAGTAGCTAAAAAAGTGAGATTGCTTTTCTGATGATTTGCCAAGATCGACTCCTCTTATTATGCGAAAGATGATTCGTGAGACCTGGTGGGGTTGAGCTTTTGGACGCGGGATATCTTGGCCAAAGCCGTGGAGAATATTCCATGAAAATTCTGTCGATCTTTTCCTTTTTCTAATTCATTTCCCTCAACTTACGGTCTGACAAAATTCCCGTGATTTTTCAGCCAACATATTTGTTTCCTCTTGTGCATTCCGGTATTCTTGGAAAAAGATCTCCACTTATCTGGCCAAAATTTACTAGAGGGAAGATTTACTGAAGAGAAGATTTCTCTAATTGATTGGCTTCCCTCATCTTTAGGGAAATCGTGACCCTCAAGTTTCAGATTCTCATGTGCGCAAATTGATAATCGAGCACGTTCTGAGGATTTGTTAATCCGTGTGCCAACTTGGAGCATGTTCATGGCTTCTTGAGTTCAAGCATATTAATGCTAGCTCATATGAAATTTATTGGATGCGGACATGCTTTACAAGAACTAAACATGCAAAGTAAAAATTGATATTTATATTTTTAGAGATTAGTTTGGATCCATAATTTTCTTATGCAATAAATGACTAAATGTGAAGCTAAAATTTAAGTGTCAACATTAATTAAAATTATTGGGGGATCAATTTCTTTAAGAATTTATGGCTTACAACCAGGTACTAGCAAAGCTTCTTGGTAAAGAGAAATGATGGCGATGAAAAAATTGTCATTAATTTTTTAGAAAACAAGAAACACCTCTTTTTCAGGGCTTTGCTAGCATAACATTTTTTTTTTGTTATTATAAAAATAATAACTTATTGGAGCTATAAATTCTTTAAAAAATTTGGCTCTACGCACCATCAAGCTTCAAAACAATTGCAAGTTTTGGTTGTCCTTATTATGGGATCCAGCTCGTGTTTGTGCCCTAACTCCTAATTAGTCTATGTAAGATATTTCATAGGTCGAGCTTCATTTGATGCTGTTAGTTATATGGAATTTCAAAGTGCAAACACTAAGAATTCTCGACTCAAGTGAGTTTCCGAACTATAGCATTTGAAAAAGGCAATGAAAGGAGATTTTTGGTTTGTGGCAATTGTTATGACCCTTCCACCAATTGAAACCGCTGAGGTCCATTTAAATGGAATTAAAAAAAAAGTGCACATTTTGTTCCATTGCTCTTTAAGATTATAATTTCGGAAAAAGAAAGAATTACATGATGGTCTTTAATTTACTATGCAAATGGCACTATATTTTGGACAAAAAAATAAATAATAAATAATTAGAAATTCTTATAGGGTCAATTTCTTCAAGAATTTATGACTCACAACCAGCTACTAGCAAAGCTTCTCAATAAAGAGAAATGATGGTTCATTAATTTCTTAGAAAATGATAAATACGTCTGTTTTTTAGGGCTTTGTTAGCATAACGGTTAATAATAACTTATTATAAGTCACAAATCTTTAAAGAAGTAAGTCTTATAATAATTTATATTTATTTATTATTTAATTCTTTGTGATATAGTATAAATTATTATTTTTGTAATAGATTAAAGGCAATCACATTATCATTTCTCTCTCTTTTTATTTTTATTTTTTGTGGGTCGAGTTTCGATTTCTACATGAAAAGCTGAGTCGTGCGACGACAGCGAGCGCGGTCTGCTTTTTCAACTTAAAAATATCCAATCCAGCACTAGGCAGTGTCGTGCTCCCTCTTCTGGCTGCTCAGCACAGCAAAAGCGACCTCAAAGCTCCAGACCGACAATTGAACATGGAAGCTCCCGGAGGCTTGCCCGATCCTGCTCCTCCACAACGCCACCGTCGTCACCATGGACTCCGAGAGCCTCGTCTACGGCGACTGTGCCGTCATCATCGAGCGCGACAGGATCAAGGCCATCGGCCACTTGCCCGACCTCCTCTGCTGGTCCCGCGGCGTCGCCGGACCTCCGCGGCCAAATTCTACTCCCAAGTCCTCTCCCTCTGCGTACTTTCAATTCGGTACTCAGAAAGCAGTTCTGACTCCGATTCATTAGTGAACCAGGCTTTGTCAACACGCACGTGCACACGTCTCAGCAGCTGGCGTGCAGGATAGCCGACGACGTCGATCTGGTGACCTGGCTGCACTACCGGATATGGCCTTACGAGGCCAGTATGACCGAGGAGGACTCCTACGTCTCCACCCTGCTCTGCGGAATCAAGCTCATTCACTCCGGTGTAAGTGCGCCGAACTTTGCGGGATTTTTTGACTCCAATGTTTCGTTGCGGTTTTCTAGAATTGCGATCAAGATGTGTTGGTAGTTTGTTTATAAAACAAATGAAAAGGTGCCTTGTCCCACATCGAAAAGATGTGACTGTAATGTGGACGAGATTTGGCACTAACCAACGATCATTATTTTTATTTATTGAAAATTCGGATTTATTTCTATAAAAATAATTATAAAGTCCTATTGAAACAGTGCGATTGTTCACGAAAAGTTACGATTATTTTTATTTATTATTTATTTAATTTCGAATTTTTATGTTTTTTCAACGTAAAAGACGTATTTGTTCACGAAAAGTTGCATTTGTTCTTTTGCAACTTTTGAAGGGTTGCCTGTATTCAAAAGACAAAGATAAGTATGTTTGTTTTGAGATCAAACATAAATCTTCTTTCATTTTTTTTGTTTTCTTTCTAAAGAAACTAAAGCCATTGTTTCCAATTGTTTCCCATGAGAGGCCATGGAGAAATACTAGAATTACTATCTAGTATTCTTATTTGAAACTTTGTTGTATCCTGGAGGAAATTTGTCGGTGACTATTAGCAACTTTGTGGGGCAAATAAATCCTTAAAAAAAGTGATAGCACGCCTTAAAATTCAACTTGATTACTCTAAATATCCGACTTCATTGCTCTACCTAATTCTAAGCCATATTTTTCCAACATGATATTGTGTTGATTTGATGGAGCGAGACACTTGCTTTGTTGAGGCAGGTGGGATTGACAGTTCGATTTTCGCGCTCGAAATCCGATTCGCAATCCCTTGCAAAAATTGACAATCCAATCTCAAGCCCGAAATTTGATTCGCGATTTATTTTTAAAATTGGTCAACCCGATCTCATGCGCGAGATATGGTTCGCCAATTTTTAGATATCAACATTATCTTGCTTGATTTGATGTCGTGGTGTTTTAGTCAGATTTATTTTTGTAAAAGGAAAAGGAAATCCAAAAAAATTGAACTAGGTTTAGATTTGTTTTTAATTATCTTTGCATGTTTAGAATATGGGCTTTATTTTCAATCATGAAAAAGGAAACAAAAAAAGTGCATTCATTTAGGTTGTTAATTTTTTTATTTATTTGAATTGCATGTTTAATTATGTGTTAGTTTTAATTTCGAATTTCATAAAGAAAAACACAAAAGAAATCATTGTACATATTAGATTATAATTGCATGTTTCATTTTAAATTTAGATCATCTTTTTAGATAAATTGCATTTTAGATTTAGATAATGTCTTAGTTTAAATTAGGATTTAATATTACTTAATCCCTAGTTTAAATTAGATAGAATCCGTGAAGATCTGAAACTTTTCTTCGTACAAGTAGTGTTTCCAAATCTTCAACACAATGATAATCGCTGCGAGTTCTAAGTCATGTGTCAAATAATTCTGTTCATGAGGTCTCAACTGGCGAGAAACGTAGAAAACAACCCTACCATGTTGCATCAGCACACAACCCAATCCTTTAAATGACGCATCACTGTAGATCTCGAATCCTCTAGGATCAGATGGAATCGTCAGCACAGGTGCAGTAGTCAGCTTTTCCTTAAGCTCTTGGAAAATATCTTTGCACTTGTCTATCCCACACGAACTTCTCTTCATTCTTCAAGAGCTTTGTCAGAGGCGATGCTAACGATGAGAATCCTTCCACAAACCGTCTGTAATACCTTGCTAAACCTAGAAAGTTTTTTATTTCTGTCACTATAATCGGTCTTGGCCAGTTGATCACAACTTCAATCTTGTTCAGGTCCACTGAAATTCCTTCACTTGAAATCACATGCCCTAAGAAAGCAACACGAGTTAACCAAAACTCGCACTTGCTAAACTTAGCGTATAATTGATGAACTCTTAGTGTCTACAATACTAGTCTCAAATGACTCATGCTCTTCATCACTTCTTGAATAAACTAGAATATCATTGATGAACACGATCACAAACTAATTTAGGTACTCCTTGAATACCCTGTTCATTAAATCCATGAAAGCAATTGAAGCATTTGTCAACCCAAATGACATCACTGTGAACTCATAGTGACCATATCGAGTACGAAATGCTAACTTAGGAAAGTCCTCCTTCCTAATCCTTAGATGATGATATCTCGTCCTTAGGTCGATCTTTGAGAAAATTGACGCTCCTTGAAGTTGATCAAAAAACTCATCAATCATTGGCAGTGGATAGTCGATGCACAGGCGCAACGAACCATCTTTTTTCTTTACAAACAGAACTGATGCTTCATAAGGTGATGCACTGGGTCGAATAAATCCTTTATCCAGTAACTCTTGCATCTGCACCTTCAATTCCTTCAATTCAAATAATGCCATTCGATAAGTAGCTTTAGAGATTGGCTTTGTCCCGGGTGCTAGTTCAATCACAAACTCTATCTCTCTTTATGGTGGTAGACCTGGCAATTCTTTTGGAAAGACATCTGGAAATTCTCGTACCACAACTATGTCTTCCATCTTCAGCTCCACAACTGTCGTATCCACGACAGTTGCCAGGTAACCTTGACAACCCTCATCTAATAGACAAGTTGTCTCTTGCGACGAGATCATGACAATCGAGGGTCCTCCTCGATTCCCGACAAACTCGAAGCTCTTACCCCCTAACGGGTCAAACTAAATCACTTCACAATAGCAATCCATTATAGCCCGTTGCTTGGTGAGTTAGTCCATGCCGATTACCAAATCAAAGTCATACATTGTTAGGACTAATAAGTCTATTTTCCCCTTTCGCTCACCAATTGCTAACTTGTAACCAGAACGATTCAAAGCAGCAATCACTTTATCCTTCGACGGTGTAGATATGCAAACTACCGACTCCAGCAATACAGGACTCAACCCTAACAACTTAACATGCTGTTCGGCAATAAAGGAATGGGTTGCTCCCGAGTCAAACAAAGCATAAGCCAGTTGGTCATTGAACAATACCATACCTGTGATCACGTTAGGCGCAACTTCTGCCTGACCTTGTGTGATAGCATAAATTGTGCCTTGGACTAGAGGTCTCAGCTATCCTCCCTATGGCACGTTCTGAGGGGCATACCCTCTTGTCTATTTTATCGGTGACGGCGGTGGTAACTGAGGTTGCCCTCTTTGCTTCCTCGGAATATTTCTTGCAATGTGACCTTATTGGCCACATTCGAAACATGCTCTTGACCTGGCGGGGCATGGAGCCGACCCATGTCACCTTCCACACGAGCGACATGTATCAATCCTATTGGGCATCAGCCTACTAAATCCACTCCTCTTGAAGGGTGGAGAATGGGATTTACCTCCAGGCATGGGTCTTTTTCCCTGGCGAATACTTTCTCAATGAGAGCTAAACCTCAATCTAGATGAGGCAGCTTTCTCGTTCAGATCCTTCTCAATTTTCTAGGCTCTTCGATATAGATCGTTGTAAGTCTTCAGATCCAAAAGGACTAAGGTGCTTCTCATGTCCGGTCTAAATCCATCCCTAAACCTTCTTGCTCGGTTTACAAGGTTCTCAATTGGCTCAGGGGCATATCGTGAAAGTTCAGTGAACTTCGCCTCATACTCATCAACAGTTAAGGAACCTTGGCGAAGGTGTTGAAATTCAGCCATCTTCACCTCCCTGGCGGTCTCAGAGAAATACTTATCATTGAAGACTTCAAGGAAAATGTTCCACTCCTGAACAGCGCCTTCTGGAAATATCGTTTCTCGAGTAGTCATCCACCAAGTGTTCGCAACTCCCTCCAACTGATAAGTTGCTAAAACTACTTTCTCCGTCTCGTTGCACATCAGTAATGCAAACGCTTTCTTGAGTTTCTAAACCCATAAGGCAGAAGCTTCCAGATCTTCTGTCCCGGTGAACTAAGGTGGGTGTAATTTCAAGAATTGCTCCACCAGCTTGTGGATTGGTTTTTCAGTGACCACAACTCTTGGCGGACCTCCAACAGGTACGGTGGTAGATGCAACAGCAAGGGCGGCAGTGGTGACAGCGGCTTGAGCCGCGGCTTCAACAACAACGGCTTGGTTCTAAGCCTACTTGTCGCGACCTAATTTTCGCGGGTTCACCACCTAAAACTAGGTTAATGGATTGTTAAGCCTAAACTTAATTCAGGCTCTCCCAAGCCCATACCAAATCGCGACTTAGGTTTAAATTCTTAACATGCAAATGATTTTTAATCAGGAGTCGCCACTAATCTATTTTTGGTGGGTCGATTAGAAACCCAAGTAAAGTAAAGGGAGATTTACTTTACTCCTACGAACCAGAGATTTATGAGTTCGGGGACTTGGTTACACTAGACTATCCTAGTGCCCCTTCGGTACCTTTTTATTTCATTTTAAAAAAATGTTTGGCAATTGAATTGATTTTAATCTAACTTCCTAACATATGAGGTGATTATACATGTGTGCATACCACCAATTTAACACTCAAGAAAGCAATTTAATATTGCAAAACATACCTAGAAGCAACAAAAGCATCTGCATTGTTAAATCAGAATTCACATCAGCAGCCCTAGATATGATTTCTAATTAACACGCAATTTCAATTTTTGTTTTCACTTTATTTAATGAAAATTATGCGATGCATGCTAATAATCTAATATGACATGGCAGCATGACCTAAACTATATGACATGAAGAAATGCAATAATTAAATGCAATCTAAATGACCTAATTTAATGACATGCAATGCGATGCAATGACATACAAAATTATTTAAACTAAAATGACATGCAGCATATAATTTAGTATGCGAGTTATATGTCATGCGACATTTATTAAATGACCTAATCTAATGACGGGCAATTTCTAATTAGAAATGAACCTAACAATAATCACTAAAATGACGTGCATTTCATGGACTTAATTCCATATGACATGGACATTTTATTTTCTTAACAAAACATGCAATTTATCTAGGAGAGATTATCTACCTATAATTGATAAACATGCAATCCTAACATGCAATGACGTGCAAAGAATGCCTTAATTCAACATGATATATGGATGATGATTTTTTAGTTTTTATATTAATTTCGAAATTAAAATTTCATATGCAATTCAAATAAAACTAACAACCTAAATGAATGCATTTTTTGTTGTTTTTCTTACATTTTTTTCCTAAATTCAGAATAAAATCCATATTCTAGATATACAAGATAATAAGGAATATTTCAAAAAAAACAAATTGAATCCTAATTCAAATATTTTTTAGATTTTTTAGTGGTTTTCAAAAAAAAAGCAATTATCAACTAAACAGTAAATCTAAACAATCAAGATATGCAATCAAATAAATGATCAAAATAATCGAAAAAATAACCTGTTGTCTCACAAGTTAAATTAACGATTATCCTAACCCTAATTATCACGACAAAGGGTTCAAAATAACTAAAAAACTGATCCGAATTCTTATGGATCAAATTAATAATTATATTGATTCAGTACTTAAAAACTATCAACAAACCCCAAAAATTAATGTAATTAAAAAAAATAACCCGACATCTTACGGGTCAAATTAATAATTACAATAAGTTTAGGGATAACTCTTGTGGATAATGCCTACAAGATTCATAAAGTGAACATTGGGATCCAATTAAGTAAATAACTAAAGAATGTAAACAAAATAAAGTAAAATAAATGAAAAAATAAAAACAACCTAATTGATTTTGCTTTTTCTCGTTGTTTTTCCTTTTCTTCGAGCAAGGCAGCACGTGGTGGCCGGTCCGGTGAGGAGTCGCCGGCGTGAGGGGATGATCGTCGAGCTCCGACGAGAGGAAAACAGCAGCAAGCGATCGGCGAAGAGGTGAATCGAAGGTAGCTTCGCAAACGGGGGCGCTACGGGGTGTCGGCTCGGCGTCCGGTGGGGCGAGGCGATGGCGGGGATAGAGCACCGGCGTGCGGGCGTCGATCCGGTAGGGGCTGCGTCGCGGCTGAGGAGGAGGCGCGGCGGCGTCGGTGAGGGGCATCGCGGGCGTGAGCAACGCGGGTTTGCTTGGCTTCGGGGTGGCGAGCAACGTGGGTCGGCGGGGACGTCGGGGAAGCGAGCAGCGCGGGTCTGCCTGGTTTTGGACAGAGCAAGAAAGGGATGAGTCGGATCGAGCGGCGCGGGGACGGAGGCCGAGGAGGTCCGGCAACCGCTGCGGGTAGCGTCGAACTTCGGTAGTGCCGCTGGACGTCGGTCTTGCCGCCCGGGGGAGATACGACACGAGCAGCGAGAGGAGGCGCGGGCCGGTGCGGGTGCAGCGGTCGGTGGTTGCAACAGCGTTGTCGTGGTGTGGGCGCGGCGTCGGAACAGACGCGTCGTGGGTGGAGGCGCTGCAGGGGAGACGGCAGAGGCGAACGGCGGGAGTCGTCGAACTTCGGTAGTGCTGCTAGACGTCGGTGCTGACTGGGGGGAGATATGGCACGAGCAGCAGAGGAGGCGCGGGCCAGTGCGGGTGCAGCGTTGCAGGAGCGGTGAGTGGGGCGGAGGTGCTTTGGAGAAGATGATGAACAGTAAAGGTCAAATCAACCTTTACTGTTTCGGCCGCTTTCCCCCTCAAACTCACTTCTCTCTTTTACTTTTTACTTGTGTACTTTCTGCAGGAAAATTTTCTCTCTTTCTCTTTTCTTTTCTGAATTTTTTTCTCCAGAGAAGCCCCCCCCGGACGAAGAGAAGGCCATCCCCATTTATAGAGTGAAAACTTAGTCTGCTCAACCTACGAAGATTTGCATAACAACTCAATCGCTGAAGATCATCTTTCGAGATTATCGTTTATGCTGACTCACTCGGCCATTGAAATCATCTATTAAAATCTTCCAAGCTGACTCGCTCGACCATTGAAGATTTTATATGCTGACTCAGGGCCTGTTTGGCAACTTGCCCAACAGTGCCAGATTCTGATTTTTTGTTCCCAGAATCAGTTTGGGACGAGAATCGCGTTTGGTAAATTTTTTGTTCCCGGGAACAAATTTGTTCCCGGGAACAATTTTGGACAAGATTTGAGAATCAAAAAACATTTGATTCTCGTCCGAGAATCAGAAAAAAGAATCAAAACGGTAAAACCTTGTTCTTCTCTTTCATCATCTCGGTTGCCATTCGCCATAGCCCGCCGCCGTCCGCCGCCGCCTACCGCCGCCCGCCGCCGCCGCCGGTCGCCGGTCCACCGCCGGCCGCCGGTCCGGCGAGATCGCCGGAGGCTCGCCGGTGCCGGGCGAGGTCCGGCGAGCTCGCCGGAGGCAAGCCCAGCCACCGGCGAGGCTCGGCCTCGCCGGATCCGGGGCGAGGCCCGGCCTCGCCGGTGGCCGGCCTCGCCAAGACGGCGAGGCCGACCCGGCCACCGACGGGCCGGGCAAGCCTCGCCGGTGGCCGGGCGAGCCTCGCCGGCAGCGGGCGAGGCTCGGCCTCGCCAGATCGGGCGAGGTCGAGCCTCACCGGTGGCTGGGCGAGCCTCGCCCGCCTGCCGGTGAGGCTCGCCGGCCATCGGCGAGGCTCGCCCGGCCCGCCGGTGGCCAAGCCGGGCTCGCCGAGGCCGGGCAAGGCCAGCCGGCCACCGGCGAGGCTCGGCCTCGCCAGATCCGGGCGAGGCCGAGCCTCGGCGGCCGGGCGAGCCTCGCCGGTTTGCCCGGCGAGGCTCGGCCGACGAAGGCCGACCTCGCCGAGGGGCGGCGCTCCGGTGAGCGTCGCCGGCCAAATGAAGAAGAAGAAGAATAGGAAAAAGGGGAAAAAAAAAGAAAAAGAAAAAATGAAAAAAAAAAAAAAAAAGTAAAAAGTAAAGAAATTATTTAAAATTTATTTAAAAATCAAAAGAAATTAATTTGGAAAGAATCAATTAATACGGTACCAAACGCAATTCTATTCCGAATAAAAAATTTTGAACAGTTACCAAACACGTGTTTTTACTCGGGAATCGGTTCCGGGAACGAGAATCAAAAAGAATCAATTCTTATCGAATCGGCTCAGGGAATGAATCGTTACCAAACGCGCCCTCAGCGATTGAAGATAAACTGGAATTTTTTTGTTAAGATTTTCCAAATAATTCACTTTAGATAAAACTCCATTATCCAATTCTAAAATCTTTCAAGATATCCATCCGCAACAAAATATTTTAGAATATTCCTTATCCTCCTTAATATTCCCAACTTTAAGATTACGGTGCGATTTTTAATTTCCAAAAATCATCATAATATCGCATCAAATCTTAAAATTTCACAACATAATTAATTAAACACGACGGGCTTGGGTTAATTTTCTTCATGGGCTTAGTCCACTGTTAATTTAAAACCCAAAACCACTAATTCAACCCATCCACCACCGGTCCAGTAAAATGCAAATAAATAAAAAATAAATGCACCTACAACTAAATGCTATGCAATTAATTAATTAATTAATCCCTAATTTCTTAATGCAATAAATGACTAAACGGGTAGCCAAAATTTAGGTGTCAACACTACTGATCCATTCTATTACCCAAGACTTCAAGTACACGCGTGATCCCGTTGAACCTGGGATCATCAGGGGCTACTACCCCAGCACCAACAGGAGGTGATGCTTCTCCACTAGCGCTAGCCACAGCTAGCGCTTTACCACGGCCTCCTCGGGCACCGACCCTGGTTGGTGTTCTGCCCCGATTCACGACCCTATTAGCCCTTTTAGCAGGAGTTCTAGGCTCTTAATTGCTCATGGTGTAACTTTAATCAACTAACACCTGCTTCCAATTCAATACCAAATTAGAAATAGAGCGATTCAAACAACAAGTAATTCTAGCATCCAGTTAACACAAACATGCACCAGCATGAATTTAAAGGCATTTCTTACTACTATCCCAAAACCCATTGCTCCTTATCACTCCAATCTTGAACTTCGCTTTGATACCACTTAAATGGGATGTCAGGTCCCGATCATCAATCAAGTGCCCATCCCTCACTTGGTCGATTAATAGCGACGTCCCAAGACGCATCACCGACCCCTTTTATTTTAATACGCATGTGAAAGCAGACAATAATCCCCAGACAATAAAACATTGGAATAAAAAAGTATATCATAATTTTCACAACGTGAAAACACATAACCACACTTTTATATAAGGCAAACTATAGTATAATACAATACTATTCACAAGTTTGATCTACTATATATCCGATCAAAACCCAAAGTTTGCAAAATAGGATGGGATCTCAATTCTCATCCGTTCCCATCTGGGTCGTGCTCAAGATCCTCCTCGAGGTCATCCTTCTCCGACTCCTCTTCACTAAGCTCATTTTCTTCTAGCTCCTCTTCTTCTTCCGATTTGTCCTCAAGCTCTTCTTCTTCAAAATTCACCTTTGGCTCGTCCTCAGCTTCCTCTGCTACAGGTTCTGCCTCTGGCCATTCCCACTCCTGATTCTCCTCCTGTCCCTCCTCTTGCTCGATTATCTCCCCTTCTTCTGGCATGCTCCAATTGGATCTCGCTACTGAGTACACAGGTGGCTCAAGCTTGCTCTCGAGCTTCGGGTCCTTTGCATCCACTACCGACCCATCCTTGTGATCGGCTATCCCCTTCCCGAATGCCTCCTCCAAGACAAACATAGGCACATCAGTTTCAAGCATAGGGCCCAATCTTCACCCATCGTAATATTCATGATACCATGACCGATACTTGTGGAGCCTCAAGGCATCTGTTCCCGATGGTCGATTGAACCAGGACATACTCCAATCCTTCAGGATGAGGATGAATCAGGAAGTGGGTCTCCATCTCTGTGACTTCCATTGGAACACCAAAATGTCTAGGAGGACGAGGAGGTGGAGGTGCTGCCATCTAGGAGATTGAAATGGTTATACAATAACTATTGAGACCACGTCTCAGTAAGTTCTACCCCCTAAGACTCGATTAGTAAACTAATACACTAACCGGGTTGCCTATGCACACATGGGTCAAAAGACTTACCTTGACCTCAGATTCCACCTGCATATTAGCACAGTTCAATAGTCACCCAAACAATCACATCACAGATTGATATCTCGATCAATCGACCTAGTTGATTACATGTCAATCGGACCATCTCAATGTCATTTTCATCTATATTATACAATTCCCAGCATAATATACCTAGTCACCTTACTATGCACATCTTCTAAGGCGCCGTTTTCACCAAGGTGATATACAATGAACACTTTATGTGCATGCTCTTGGGCATCGTTTTCACCGAGGTGATATACTTAATCACAGAGCTAATATAGACAATTTACATACATGTTCTTGAGCATCGTTTTCATCAAGGTGATATATTTAATCACAAAGCCAATATAGACAATTTACGTACATGCTCTCGAGCGTCATTTTCGCCAGGGTGATATATTTAATCACAGAGCCAATATAAACCATTTACGTGCATTCTCTTTCAGGCACTATTTTCGCCATGGTGATGTACTAAATCATCGAGCCACGTATGTTCATAAGTCACGTGCATTCTCTTTCAGGCACCGTTTTCGCCATAGTGATGTACTGAATCACCAAACCACGTATGTCCATAAGTCACATGCATTCTCTTTCACACGCCATTTTCGCCATGGCGATGTACTTTAATCACCGAGCCACGTGCTACCTAATTCTCCCTTAACTTTAACATACCCGATAACATTGTACCCGATTGGTCTTAGCCAAGAGTATAATCATATCACTCTCACAATTTTCTCCACTTTATAGCCCATCCACAATCAATTCAATTCAACGCAACGTAGAGCTCCAATAAATAAACGGACTGCACCACGACAATTAGTATAAAATTATGGTTGTCGGCTATCTCAGTCTAATTTCCAGAGAATAGATAATTAATTAAATTAAAATTTGAAAATTAATAAATAAATAAATACTAAAAATCCAATTTATGCCCGTAATGCCTAATTAGACGCTAGAACAGATCGGGAAAAATCTCGATATGCATTCAATAAATAATATATGCTATCATCTAGCTAATTACACTAGTCAAATGCCTAACATACATCATAATTAATTAATAATCACTAATCTACTCTAATCTAACCACCTAATCCTACTTAATTAACACTAATCAACCCTTAAGCATAATTAACAAACTAAGCAAGGATTAGTGAGCTAAATTCACCCGATTAATAATCCACTCAGATTGAAATGTCAGGAACGTCGTAAGGGACGTTAAACTCCAAAGCGGACCTCGGGATCGAGACCCACAAACACCTCAAAACGAACTTGCATGGTGGCTGGAAACCCACAACAGAAGCTGCTGATCTTGGCAGCAAATGGAAGGAAATTAGCTCGGCTTAGTGCGGTGAGGCTCGGGAATGCAAGAATAGGCCAAACCAGGCCTAGAGGGAGGTTTATCGACGAAGAAACGGCCAAAAACGAAGTCCAAATGGGTCTATTGGACAGTGAGGTGGTTGAATGGCGCGACTGAAGGCAGAGAGGGCAGGCGGGGCGCACGGCCAGGCGTGAGGCAGCAAGCGGCGAGATGGCGTGCGACAGTGGACGATGGCAACGGCTTGGCATCTAGGGGGCAAAGGCTGATGCTTCTTCCTCTGTTGGTTGCCGGTCACATGAAGCAAAAGGGAGAGGAGAGAGGGATGGACGGTGGAGTGAGGGAGAGGATGAGGGAGAAAGAGATGAAGGGACCCTATGCCAATTTTTCCACAAAAATATCTTCCTAAGCCATCCTAAGCCAAGCATTGGTCCTTGGCTCATATTGAGCCACACATGCACCTTCTTGGACATGCCAAAGGGTCCAAAATGCTAGGGGGAAGGGGGAGCTACGAAATTGACATTATTTGGCTTCAATTGGATTCCTCTACTTACTTGATTTAATCTCAATTGGCCATAGGAAAATCAATTGATGCCTCATTGATCGTCTTAGCATTTTTCCTCACCCACATATCCATCTTGCTTCCCAATTTTACAACCAAAATTAATCCCCGACCTTTTCTACCCAAAACGATCATACACTAACTTTTTCCAAAAAGTCTCTTAGACTGAGTCGTGGGTCCTAAAACATATTATGATATGACAGAATCTTCAATTTCTGAAATCTGACTTGAATTAGCGATTAATTTCCATTCAGTGCGTTTTTGGCATGACCTAAACTACCGGATAGTTTTCAAAAAATTTTAGGGCAAATGACCCGTGGTCAATTTCTTCGAGCCACTATGAACCCACTCGACTCAATGGCGACTCTCGATTATCATGAAAATCTCGAGGATTCAATTATGGACACAGGGTACCAAAACGACAGTAAAATCATATTAGTGTCGATCGATGCGAATTTTCCAATTTAGTGGAGTCACCCATGATTGACCACATATCTCAGTTGAAGAGACTTATCTCTAATCTCAAATTAATTTTTAATTGTGTCATAATGACCTCTAAAGATAAGCACGGTCGAGAAGTCGATTCCTGGTCGAATTCTCAAGTCTATTTGCCTTAAAGCCCTTAATAGCTTCCCAAGATTGTCTAGTTATCTCGAGAATGATCAACTCTAAGAATAGCCCTATAGGCGTGTTAATGAAATGCCCAATAATTCAGTAGAAAATAGGGTTGAAAAACTGAGATGTCACAATCACCGCCACCGATCCTTGCAAGAGGAACGGTGGGGAGACGCCGAGTAGCGGGAGTACTTCCAACGGCAGCTGCAACGGGGGCGGCTTAAGAGGGAGGTGTCGCAACCTAAATTTCGAATGCACCACCTAGAATTTAGGCTAATGGACTACCAAGTTTTAAACGTTGCTTGGGCTCTCCCAAGCCCAAACTAATTCGCGACTTAGGTTCAAATTTTTAGCATGAAATAGATTTTATTTAGAAATCGCCACTAATCAGTTTATGGTAGATTAATTAGACACATAAGTAAAATAATAGGAGAATTATTTTACTCCTATGAATCAGAGCTTTGGATATGAGGACTTGATTACACTAGATTTCTCTAATGCCCTTTCAATACCATTCTTGTTATTTTCAAAAATATTTTTACAAGCAAATTGGATTTATTTTAATATAAATCTCTATTATGCAGAAGGGTGATCACACGGGTGCTCAATCATTATTAAACACTCAATGAAATGAATTGTACCAAAGAAATTCAATTTTTTTTTTTTTTGGTTTTCTTTTATCTAGAAATTAGAACTTTACTATAAAACATGCACTTTAACTACGTGACCTAATTTTACTAACAAGCTATTTCTATTATGCAAACTATTTAACATGCACCTAATATTTTTATTTTTTATTTGAAATTCGCAATAAATAAAAACCTATTTAAAATGTCTAAAGTGAATAATTTTCTAAAATTTTTTAGGGGTTAATTCGACTTAAACCCTATTCTATCTTAGAATTTTATTTTTTTTAAAGTGAGATTACTAAAATGTGCAAATATTATCTGAGGCCTTGTCTAAAAAAATTATTTAGATCCAACCCTAATCTAGTCCAAAAATTATTTAAAGTGCAATCTAAAAATGCAATCCTAATTTACTAAACCAGCACACTTCAATGCAAGATTTGATTATTATTTTTTTTAGTGTTTTTCCAAGACAAGCAATTATGTCTAAACAATCAAAATATTCATCAAATAAGAATTAAAATAACCAAAAAAATAATCCGTTGTCTCACGGGTTAAATTAACGATTATTTTAATCCTAAGCATCACACCATAAGAGAAAGTTCAAAATAATTAAAAATTTGATCAGAAATCTTACGGGTCAAATTAATAATTATAATGATTTAACAATTAAAATACTAAGAAAATGCCTAGAAAATAATTTTAAAAAAAATCTGACGTCTTACGAATCAAATTAATAATTACAATAATTTTGGGCAAAATCATGTGGATAATGCTTACAATATTCATAAAATGAATACTGACATCCAATGTTCCAATTTAAATAGCTAAGCTAAAAAAATAAGTAAAATAAATAAAATAAAATAAATGAAAAATAAAAATGAAAACAAACTACCTAAGGGAAAAGTGCGGGGAGGACAATAGCGCGATGGGGGGTGTACGCGGCAACGGGGAGGTCGGATGGCCAGCGTTGGAGCTCTGGTGAGGGCAGGAGCACGGTCGTCAGACGCCAGGCGGAGCGAGGGCAAGGGCGACGTTCAACAGCGCGGAGGTAGCGCAGGCTGCTAGTGCTAGGTTGTGGGCACTTTGAAAGTACAGTCATCGAGAAGCGAGTAATAGAGGTGTGGGCAGAGAGAAGCGGAGCGTCGGGCGAAGCAGGGACAGGCGGTGGTGAGCTCGCGGCATCGGCGAGGGCAGGAGCATGGTGAGTCGTGAACAACAAATTGCGGGCCGACGAGTGAGGGAGCGAACGGCGGTTGTGGCGCTGCTAGCGGAGGACAACAGGGAAGCAACGACGCCAGGAGGGAAGCAGCAATGGCGGCATCTTCCTTCCCGGCGTCGGGCTCTGGTGGTCTTTGCGGGGCGTCGAGCACCGTGTCGCCGAAGGGGGACAATAGCGAGTGAACGACGGGGGCCTGTCTTCCTTCTTTTTCTATTTCTTTTCCTTTTCCTCTTTTTTTTTTTTTTACGTCCCTCTCACGTCCCCTCCCCCTCTCTCTGTACTTTGATGTGGACTTTTCCTTCTTACTAACCTCTCCTTTCTTTTCTTGTGTAGGTTGTCGAGAATAAAAGAAATTACCTTTTCCTTTTGACCTTTTTGGATTGGGGGCGGGAATTCCTCTCTTCTTCTTCTTTTTTCTCTCTCTTTGCACTCTCTCTTGCATGAATTCTTTTTCTTCCTCGCATGAATTTTCTGTGGACTTTTCCTTTCTTGCTGACCTCTCCTTTCTTTTCTTGTGCAAGTTGTCGAGAAGAAAAGAAATTACCTTTTCCTTTTGACCTTCTTGGACCGGGGGGGGTGGAATTCCTCTCTTCTTCTTCTTTTTTTTCTCTCTCTCTCTCTCTTTGCACTCTCTCTTGCATGAATTCTTTTTCTTCCTCGCATGAATCCCCCCCCGGGTTCTATTTGAGGGTGTGCAAAATCTCCCACGTATAGTTGGAAAGTCTAGATCCGTGGAACCGATTGATGATTCTTGGGAAATTGCTGAGTTTTGGCTTTGATTTGTCACCAAAAATTGATCTCTCTAATTTACTTCTAAATTAGCACTCACAATCTTTTGGTTTCATTGTCTGCTTCTGCTCATATTGCCTTGAACGTGTCCACATTCGCTCATCTCCATTCACAATTCCTAGGCTGGCTTCCTCTCTTTTTCTTGCGAATATGGCCGGATGGGCGTTCCTTTTATAAATTCCAGCAACCCACACTTTTCACAAATGCCTTGATTTCTTTCCTCCATTTTGTCTCTCAATTCCTGCGCTTTCTTTTTCCTGTTGCCCATAGAATATCTTGAAATATTCTACCATCGGTCTGATGCAAATGCACAATGCAATTTTGATATATTTTTTTTTAGGGGTTAAAGATTTATCTCTAATTTTCTATACAATAAATAAATGGTCATGTTATCAAAATTTAGGTGTCAACAACTGCCCCTCTTTGAATGTGAGTTCGTAGAGGTTGCCTTCAAAGACAAATTGAGACCTAAATTTTGACTATGCACATGCACTAAATTATTATTTTTTTATGGAAAATAAATTCCATTTTGAAATGAAATTTATTTGATGCATGGAAATGTTAATGCATATAATAAATGAACATACCTGGAATAACTTACTTTTGAGAACTGTAAAGTAATTCAAGATAACTGGTGTTACATGTCTAGGACCCGTACCTTTCTACGGTCGCCCAGATAATCACCAGGCTTTGTAAATAGACTATCATCCTAGGACCTGTACCTTTTTACAGTCGCCCAGTATGACAGTTTTTTGTTGTCTAGGACCCGAACCTTTCTCCGGTCACCTTGACGGAAAAATTGCTTCTTTCAAGACCCATACCTTTTTACGGTTGCCTGTTAGAGCAACAAACGTTGTCTAGAACCCCTACCATCCTACGATCGCCTAAACAGGAAACAACTATTGCCTAGGACCTGTACCATTCTACGGTCTCCGAAACAAGGAACAGCTTTCCAGGACCTGTACCTACAGTCGCCTGCATGGTAAATAGCCTTTCTAGGACTCATACCTTTCTAAGGTCGCTTGTCAAAGCTACAAATATACTGTCTAGGACCTGTACCTTTCTACGGTCGCCTGTTAGAGCTATAAATATAATGTCAAGGACCCGTACCTTTCTATGGTCGCCTAAATGAGATGTTAAGATTTTGGAACTTGAAATACCTAGATCCAAACAAAGGTATAACGAGAAAGATAAAAAAATATATATTCACATCCAAAGTGAAATGTTTACATGAAAATATTTTGTGACATTCATATCCAAATTGAGATGTCAAAAATGGATTGAAAGATTTTGGTGAAATCCACAGACTCTTAATTTCTAAAAAGGAACTCAAGCTATAGAAGCACGCCGAGTCGATGAAAAAGACTCCGGGCTACGAAAGCACGCCGGATCGATGAAAGGGACTCTGGCCTACGAAAGCACGCCAGGTCAATATAAAAGACGCCAGGCTACGAAAGCACATTAGGTTGGGACTCTGGGCTACGAAAGCACACTAGGTCAATATAAAAGACACCGGGCTACAGAAGCACGCCGGGTCGATGAAAGAGACTCCGGGCTACGAACGCATGCCAGGCCAATATAAAGGACACCGAGTTAAGGAAGCACGATAGGTCAATGAAAGGGACTCTGGGCTACGAAAGCACGCCAGGTTAATATAAAGGACACCGAGCTATGAAAGCACGCCAAGTCGATGAAAGGGACTCTGGGCTACAAAAGCACGCCAGGTCAATATAAAGAACATTGGGCTACGGAAACACGTTGGGTTGATGAAAGGGACTTTGGGTTACAAAAGCACACTAGGTCAATATAAAGGACACCGTGCTACAGAAGCACGCCGGATCAATGAAAGGGACTCTGGGCTATGAAAGCATGCCAAGTCAATATAAAGGACACCGGGCTACAGAAGCACGCCGGGTCGATGAAAGGGACTCTAAGCCATGAAAGCACGCCGGGTCAATATAGAGAACAACTTGACCAAGTCAAATGTTGATGTACTTGAGAGAGAATACCTGCACAATGACAAGTATTTAGAGTATGGGTAGAGATATACTTACCTTGTGATATCTCTTATTCTTGGGGATATGTCTTCTGAAAGTTTAGATATCCTGTGTAGGTTTTTTACCTCCTACTAGAAATAAATTTTGGAACATCAAGGATGCACCTTGAATGTTCGTGAAGGTTTCTCATCTCCTAATATCATGAGGCATTTTGAAAGGAACCTGAATGTTAGGAACTCTTGGATCTTTGAGAAAACATTACTTGTTAGACATGATTAGAGCAAAAGTGCATTCACCAAAGAAATAAGCTATTAAGGCTATTCTGGAATGCACATTTCAAAATCCACTGAAATTTTTATCAATTCAATCGGGATTCATGCATAATGACCTTTGCATCACCCAAATTTCCACTGGAGAAAATTATTGTTCATGACAATTTTCACTCATGACATGGATTTCCTAAGAATACTAAATGAGAGACTTTCAATTAGAAAGAACTTTCACTTACTCTCATTTAGAAGGGCTATGAGAATCACTCCATCTCACCATATCGACACGGGTCCGAGTATTCTTACAAGCGGTACGACTTTACCAATCTGAGGGATCTTTAACAAGGACCGTAACGTGAGCTTGGTCAATGGCTTAACTAATGGACTCTTTGAGTCAAGGCTATTGAAAGAACAACTCCGCAGTCATTTCCGGGTTTACAAGCCAAGAATCATGCAAAATGAGAAAGAAATAATCTTGCCCGCATTTCTTCGAGCCATACTTAAGACATGTGAACCTCTACGTTAATTCAAGTGCCCTAATCAGAAGAGACTTTGCAAGAGACGTAACGTAGACTTGGTTCATAAGTCAAGAAATGAAAGATTGTTAGGCTCAAAGATGTGTATCAGGGTCAAAGTTCACTTGGTGTTCTTTCAAAGGTGCTTAATTTATCTTATGGTGTTGCTTTTATATGAAAACATGTGCAAGATATTCCTAGAATGTCTGATTAAGATTAGGTTGACTCTGGGGTCATGCTTTGTAGGGTTGACATCCTATGATTAGGGGAACTTACTACACTCTGCCATTCTTTGTTTTTTGTTCATGGTTATGTAGACAGGCTGAAGCCCATCTTGCCCTGTTGGTTTAATCAGTGAACTAGAATCTGTCCCTGTGATCTTTTGTGGTCAGCCACGCTTTGTTCATTCTGCAATTCTTCGATTGAATACTGCTGAAACCACTTCAAGTCGCCACAAACAAGTGATAGCTAGCGGCACCCCGTCCAATATGGCATGTTACCAGGTTGATAAATGAATGCAAAAAGCTCTTGCCAATACTTTTATACCATCTCTTCTTCGATGACGTGTCTATTTTCTAATATTGAAACAGTAACAAGGTCTTCAGCCAGTGAAAGCGAGTAAAGTCATCTTCATATTGAAATGGTACAGTTTGAAAGGTGGCATGATTTTCCTGAGCAACATCTTTATAGCATTTGTCACAGTAGATACTCGATTAGTTGCCAATGCTAGATCGAGTGAGACTAAATTACTTGAGCTAAAGTGAAAACAGTTATGTCCTGTCATGCATCATATCTTGAGTTAAATCTCTTGGATTTCGATTAAAATGGCTTATTGACTCCCCTGAATAACCTAACAGGCTTGCTGAGAAGGAGAGTGGAAGCAGCTGGAAGAAGGGTCATAGATTGGAATGAATCTCGTGTCCTAGGCGTGCTTGCTACATTAAGGTCAATGGGTATGTGGAACTTTATCAATCAAATGGCGCTAATGATGGACTATATTTGATGCTTTTATGCATGGAATGTTGGTTTCCAATTGCATTGGTTACTTTAGCAAGTGCTGAGTAAGTCGAATTTGTGGTTAGCATTAGTACTATTGTGGTGCTGAACCTCTGTGCTTGAAGGGAACATATTGAATCACTGAGATTCTAGTTTGTTAACAAGTTGTTTGAGTGCACCTTAGAATTGGTAACTTCAGCCTTTCGACATGTACTAGAGATAATGTTTAGGGCAAATTACAAATAGGGATCAATAACCAACACCTCTTATGCAGAAGTTTTAGCTGGAGACTAGTTTTTTCTCTTGTACGTGTGCCATTGTGTGGTGTCGGTATCTGATAGCGGCATTTACTTGCTGCAGGAGATTATTGTTTAAAGCAATATGTGATGGCTGAGCCAGAGGACACAGTAAGCAAGAGAACAGAGTTGGACGACTTCCTTGTGATAGCAAGCGATGGGTTATGGGATGCGCTCTCTAACGAGGCTGCCTGCCAAGTTATGAGGAGGTGCCTTGACAGATATATAAAGAGGAGGTTCCCTGAGGAGCTGAGAGGAAGTAATGTCGTCAAGGTGGCTACAGTGCTAGCCAAACTGGCCATGGCTCGAGATAGCCAAGACAATATCAATGTGATTATGGTCGAGTTGAAGAAACCAAACTAGTAAAATGTAAATAGGTATTGTGCAACTGAGAATGTTTCTTTATGGCCGAGTTGGGCTAATCAATGTTCATCTTGTATAATCTATTGTACGGACTTCTAGTTGGTATTAAAATGCCAAATCCTCCATGTCATTGCTTCGTGGTGTTTATCGTTTATGCCTCAAATGATGAACTTTTTTTCCCAAGATTGACAATTGCAACATCAACGTTGTATTAATCTCTACTTGTGATAGATACTCTATATCCATCCATTAGGTGGAGTCCACTTGAGCTTACTGCTTTGCGATGGTATGCTAGACTTGTTCAATTGGTGAACTTGAGAATGTTGAGGTCGAGGTACGAGTGGTTCCCAACTACAAAAGATAATGAAAATAGATTGTGTAGAGCTTACCTTACTATCCGATATACAGATCCTCTGCGTGCATAATGAAAAAAGAAAGTAAAGAGTGCATGAAAGTCATGAACAAAGTCAACATGGGAAGAGCTCTCTCCAAATGAGCAAAAGTCTACTTTTATAACTTAAATTCTTCAAAAACCGAATAGATACAACTGTTTTGTAGAAGGCTATATCCTAACTATTGGAAATGGTGATCCATTTTCTAGAATTTCCTAGAGTTGCTAAACTACAATCTAAAATTCTCTAGATGAAGTTTTGGATGGTTAAAAAATTGTGGCTGAAAATTTCCAAAATGTAAGAGAAGTCTAGAGAAGTCTAGCATTTAAGAGAAGTCTAGAATCTTCCAAGACGGTGACTTACGCCTATAAATAGGCTTGTAGTTCATCATTTGAGGTGTGAGGTTTAGACCTCCACCGTGTGTGGAGGAGTAGAGTTAAGATGGTTCCTATGTTATGAAATATTCCTCCATTATATCAAAATATTTTGTACTATCCATTTTCATCAATTTGATAAATTATATCCTATGTTATTTGTCCTTCAATTATCCTATCTTGTCCTTCAGGCATCCTCTACAAAATATACCATACACTTGCACACATCACTAATCAAAAGCTATAACTAATACCAAAACCATGCTTCCGCAGCGCACACATCTAAAAATTTTAACACTAACAAACACAGAAATTGTTGCAAAGCTTTTTAGCAACACCATGACAAGAAGGAAAAAATTCAAGAAACAAAAGGGACCCCACGAACTCTAAGGAAGCCCTTTCTTTTCTCACTCCTCAGCAAACCATCTTTGCTGCAGCACATCTCAGACTCTTTCTCTTTTAACCAGTGAAGTTGAGGGGAAAGAGGATAGCACTCGTTTTATAATGTCTCTTCACTCCTTTCGTCCTCCGATCTTCACCCTTATTCAGCTTGGAAGCAGGTTCTGACATCATGAAGTGAAGACAAAAAAATTTTAAAAGAAAGAAAGCGAGAACTTTCCAAGGCCATATCCAATAGGTATTGCTGCACAATTCTTTACATCCGTGACCCCAGAAAAACTGTGCAATTACATATGAAGCTGGAGTATCTTCCTATGCCAAAGTGTAGCTTGAGAATGGAGATGTCCACTAGAGGCAAAGTATGGATGTACACAAACCCGATGTTAAGGAAATAAGAACAACTCAGCCAATGCAGAGTGATTACTCTGCTGTCACAACTTCAACAAAGGAAGATAATGAAAGTGAAAGGGCTGCAGCTAGTGTAAAGATCAAAGGAAGTATAGCACAAAGCACAAAGCGAAGCACACAAGTCAGGGGCAAAGCACACAAGTCGGGAGACTATTTGACCGAGAAAGCCACGTCATGAAGTGAGTCGGTGATGAAGACTTCAATTTACACGTGTGCCGTCAGTTTTGCTTTTCTGTTTTAGTTTTGTTTTTCTGTTTTTAAGTTCAGTTTTTTGTTTTCTTTTTTTTCTTCTTCTTAGAAAAGTCTTCTTAGCAACTTGCTGAGTTCATAAGAGAGAGAATGTAAAAACAGAGCACGCCATTGAAAATATGCTCTGTGATGTATAGCATATACTGAGTAAATACGGAGAAAGAAGAAAGTTTCATTCTTCAGTCTTCGTTCATCTTGTTCATCTTCACATGGTATCAGAGCATGGTCGATCATCCTTATTGGTCCTCTGCTCGCCAGATCTGGTGCAAATCGAAGGTGTCGTAGCTATAGAAGCGGTTCTCTGCTCGCCAAATCTGGACCTCTGATTGCCGGATCTGACTCGATCCGAAGCCGACGGCAACTACGGTGACGACGGTGGCGAATCTGGTTTGGTAGATCACCCTTGGAAATCGAAGACTGATGGTCAAGGATCGTGAGGGGGCTCTCAATCGCTCTTCGCCAGTGGTTCTGAGGGTTTCTCGGCAAATCTCTCTCGGTTTGGGGTGAAGAACTGCGACATCAGTGATATCGGCCGCGGTGGTGACAGCGTTTCCCACTCTGTGGCTCGATTCGGCTCTTTGCCAGTGGTTCTGAGGGTTTCTCGCAGATCTCTCTCTCGGTTTGGGGCGAAGATCAGTTGTGGCGGTGACAGCGATTCCCACTCTGTGGCTCAATTTGGCTCTCCGCCGGATTTACTCTCTTCTTCTTGATTGCTCTCGAGGATCAGCGTCACTCGATCGAGCGCTCAAAGTGCAAAACTTAGATTCATGCCAAGTTTGAAGGTCTCGACTCAGCTTCGAGGGTAGAGATCTGAGGCCGATCACTCCTGTAAGAAATCTAGTGATGTTCGAGTCTCTGTGATAAGTCTAAACTTCACTGATCGCAACAGATCAAAGTAGCTATTGATCATTCTCGTTTGATTGATTTGGAGATTTCAAAGTGTTTTAACATCAACATTATCATCGTCTTCTTCAAAGCTGTGAGAACACAAAGACGGCAGCAAGAACACAGAAGTACCCTTTCCCAATACATGTCAATATTTCCAATTTTGTCACAATTAAACTTGCTGAAGATAATTTTCTGTTATGGCAAGCCCAGTTTCACAGATTTCTTCGAAGCCAAGAACTTTTTGGCTTCATTAATGGTGAAATTCCATCACCTCCTCGAATGTTACAGATTGAAGTTGAAGGGTGTGAAACTGAAGCTATAAATCCATATTACACAGATTGGACAAAAAACTGATCAACTTGTATCATCATGGATTAGTGGAGCTGTATCTGAAAACATTCTGAGCTTGATCATTGGCTTAGAAACATCCTATGAGGTATGGCAAACACTTCTTAATCGTTTTACACAAAAGTCAGTTGCTAGAGAGTTTGAACTGAGAGGAAAACTACAAGCCTGCCAAAAAAAGGATCGAGTTCTTTCTGTTTATCTCAGAGAATTCAAATCCATTTGTGATCAGCTAAATGCTATAGGAAGGCCTGTAGATGAGATAACCAAAATGTTTGGTGTTTTGGAAGGATTGGGTTCTGAGTAAGAAAATTTTCGAACTACTATATACTGCCTGAAACCTCAACCAGAATATGATGAGGTAATAGCACAATTAGAAAGATTTGAAACAAGATTGCATAACTATTCCAAGAACCAATATAACCCCAATCTAGCTTATTTTGGACAAAGACAATCTGAAATACAGCAGAAAGGAAACACTGACAGAGAATATATCCCTCAGAATTCTGGTTTTGCAGTTCAAAGAAGCAATTATAGAGGGGGACGTAACTATGGTCGAGGACGTGCTACTAATGGTAGAGGTCGTGGTTATGGATATTCTCAAAGAAGTCAGAACTACAAAACAAAGACCTTGATTCAGGATCAAGGGGATCAGCAGCTTAGACAGAAAAATGACTTCCCTGGATCTAGTCAAGGGTTTCGACCATATGCAAGTTACTCACAGAGGTATTAAGACATCAAAACTTATCCATCTTCGACTCTAACCTTCAATAAACATCTGTAGGATGAGAAAATAACAGGAAGTGCTCGACCGAAGTGTCAAATTTGTAAACGTCCAGGACATGATGCACTTCGCTGCTGGTATCGATTTGATAACTCATATCAAGCTGAAGATATTCCAACAGCATTGGCAGCGATGCATCTTGAGGATCCAAAAGGAAATGAGTGGTATCCAGAGATACTGGTGCTACAGTGCACATCAGTGCAAATCCTGGTATTCTTCATACACTCTCTAAGTATAGTGGAACTGATACTATCATGATAGGAAATGGGTCATGTATGCCTATTACTTACATTAGTGATACTCTGTTAAATACTGAGGACAACTCATTACCTCTTAATGATGTACTAATTGTTCCAGAAATAAAGAAGAATCTTCTCTCAGTTTCTAAACTAACATATGACTATCCTTGTTCATTTGTCTTTGATAAAACTGGTGTCTATGTAAAGGACAATCACACCAATACAACAATGAAGCTCGGAAGGAAAATTAGAGGACTTTACCGAGTGGACTCACAAACTACAGAAGCTTTCTTCACTCAAAGACACAGAGCTACAGCAGAAGATGTGTGGCACCAGAGATTGGCTCACACAAACTCAAAAATAGTAAAGCATCTACAGAATCAGAAGTTGATTTACTGTAATGCAACAACACAGACTATATGTAGAAGCTGTCAAATAGCAAAGAGTACACCTTTACCTTTTCCTTTATCAGACACTACATCTAATGTTCCTTTAGAAAAGATACACTGTGACATTTGGGGTCCCTCACCAGTTAGTTCTTTTTAGAAATTTAAGTACTATGTCATCTTTGTAGACAATTTTTCCCGCTATAGCTGGCTGTATCCAATGAAGCTGAAGTCAGAATTCTATGATATCTTTGTTGAGTTTCAGAAACTAGTCGAGAGGCAATTCAATCATAGAATCAAAATTTTTCATTGTGATGGAGGAGGAGAGTTCATTAGCAACAAATTCCAAAATCATTTAAGGAATTATGGCATAAAACAGTTCATGTCTTGCCCACATACACCAGAACATAATGGAATCTCAGAAAGAAAACATCATCATATAGTTGAACTGGGTTTAACTATGCTATATCACTCTAGAGTTCCATTGAAATTTTGGGTAGATGCCTTCATGACAGCTAACTATATTGTGAATATTCTTCCTACACCAAAGTTACAATTGGACTCACCTTACAGCAAAATTCATCATCATCAGCCAAGCTACGATCATCTAAGGGTCTTTGGATGTGCATGTTATCCTTGTCTTAGACCATACACACAACATAAATTCGATCCCAGATCTCTTACCTGTGTCTTCCTGGGATATAGTGAACGCCATAAAGGGTATCGCTACCTTGTACCTACTGATGGTCGTATATATATCAGTAGACATGTTGTGTTTGATGATAATTTCTTTCCATTCACAAAGAAGTTGACAACTGACTATGAACAGTATACTACTCTGTACAAACAATGGGCGGAAGAAGTTAAACTTCTCGATTCTCCAAGTGTAGCACCAGTAAACAATGGCTTCACTGACCAGACAGCAAATTTCCAGTATAGTCCTACTTTGGAAGATGATCACACTAATACATCATACATTGTAAGTACGCCACAAATTTCATCTTTCACATAGATGCTGAAGAACAACCAGGTCTTACTTCCACAAGTGTCACACCAACTGACATTGTCATTGATCAAGGTACTACTGCTGTTCATCAAGGTACTGCTATTGTTCATCATATGCAAACTCGACTGAAATCTGGTATTATAAAACCAAATCCTAAGTATGCATGCTTGGCTGAATATAAAGTGCCTCTGGAACCACGATCAGTTAAATCAGCCTTAGCTGATGAAGGGTGGTACAAAGCAATGCAAGAAGAAATGAATGCTCTGTATGAAAATCAGACCTGGATACTAGTTCCTAGAACTAACCAGATGAATGTTATAGGCTGTAAATGGGTGTTTAAGACCAAATTATCACCTAATGGTAGTCTTCACAGATTAAAAGCTCGGTTAGTTGCCAAAGGGTTTCATCAAGAAGAGGGAGTTGACTTTACTGAAACATTCAGTCATGTTGTTAAACATGCTACCATTCGTATAGTACTTTCTGTGGCTATGATGAAAAATTGGCCAATACATCAACTTGATGTTAAAAACGCTTTCCTACATGGAGTCTTAAATGAGACTGTGTATATGGAGCAGCTACCTGGGTTTATACATCCTCAAAAATCTCAGTGTGTTTGTCTTCTCAAGAGGTCTTTATATGGTCTTCGTCAAGCACCACGTGCCTGGTTTGATAAATTTAGTAATTTTCTTCTTGAAAATGGCTTCTTCGCAAAGATGGTGACCCTTCTCTCTTTGTTCTTCATACTAGTTCGGATACGCATCTTGTTATTACTCTATGTAGACGACATAATTTTGACTGGCAGCTCAGCTCAGCTTCTAGCTACATTGATCAAGAAATTGAGCCTTCAATTCCACATGAAAGATCTCGGATATCTTCATTATTTTTTAGGAATTGAAGCCAAACGTACTTCTCAAGATCTCTTTCTTTGTCAGACCAAGTATGCCATTGATCTACTTAACAGAGCTCACATGACAGAATGCAAACCTGTCTAAACTCCTTTGCCACTTAGATCAATTGCTATGACAAATGATGATACTTAGATCAATTGCTATGACAAATGATGATCCTCTGCTTGCTGATCCACTTGAGTATAGAAGTATAGTAGGCGGTCTTCAATATTTGACGATCACCCGACCTGATCTTGCCTATGCAACGAATCTGCTATGCCAGAAAATGCAGCATCCAACAATTGCAGACTTTCATAAATTGAAAAGGGTCCTTCAGTATGTTAAAGGAACAACACATCTAGGGATCTTCCTCCATTTTAACAGTTCTACAGCCCTCTACGGATACTCAGATGCTGATTGGGCTGGATGTGCTGACACCAGACGTTCCACTACTGGTTTTTGCACTTATCTTGGCTCTAATCTTCTCTCTTGGTCAGCCAAGAAACAACCTACCGTATCACGCTCTTCCACCGAAGCTGAATATCGAGCACTTGCGTCAACTACTGCTGATCTTACTTGGATTAGCTTTGTCCTACAAGATATTGGTATATCTCTCATATCACCCACACTCTTGTTCTGTGATAACAAATCTGCTATTTCTCTTACATCTAATCCCATCCTACATGCTCGCACTAAGCATATCGAAGTTGATTTTCACTTTGTTCGTGAAAAAGTATCCTCAGGTTCTATAAATGTTCGATATATTCCAAGTCATCTTCAGCTTGCTGACATCTTTACTAAGTCCTTATCACGTTTTGCTCACTCTACTATTAGAACCAAATTGGGTATGGGATTCTTAACCCTTCCCAATTTGAGGGGGGGATGTTAAGGAAATAAGAACTCAGCCAACGCAGAGTGATTACTCTGCTGTCACAACTTCAACAAAGGAAGATAATGAAAGTGAAAGGGCTACAGCTAGTGTAAAGATCAAAGGAAGTATAGCACAAAGCACAAAGCGAAGCACACAAGTCAGGGGCAAAGCACACAAGTCAGGGGAGACTATTTGACTGAGAAAGCCACGTCATGAAGTGAGTCGGTGATGAAGACTTCAATTTACACGTGTGCCGTCAGTTTTGCTTTTCTGTTTTAGTTTTGTTTTCCTGTTTTTAAGTTCAGTTTTTTGTTTTCTTTTTTTTCTTCTTCTTAGAAAAGTCTTCTTAGCAACTTGCTGAGTTCATAAGAGAGAGAATGTAAAAACAGAGCACGCCATTGAAAATATGCTCTGTGATGTATAGCATATACTGAGTAAATACGGAGAAAGAAGAAAGTTTCATTCTTCAGTCTTCGTTCATCTTGTTCATCTTCACACCCGAGGCTCTTCCCTAAAGGTAAGGATTAGATCCAGGAAGGGAACACATCCGAGTTGCTGGACTTGGTTAGTCCCCACAGAGGACCGTAGAGCTTGGAGATCGACAGGTTGACATATTTCAGCATCTTGTCCGATTTGTTGGTCACCACTGTTTAGCATCTGCGGTAAGTTCTCCTGTTGGCAGTCCATGAAGCCGTTAGCTTCTGCTCGATGGACAGCATGTTGGAAGCTGTTACTGCAATCAAAAAGGCAAAAGCAGATGAGTGAGGTAATGGAATCACAGAATTAATCAAAGAAAAAAGGGAAGGCGGAGGAAATTGTACCAGGAGCTAGACTTGGCTTGGCCATGGCTGCTTTCGGCGTAGGAACAACCACTGCATTGAATAGAAACCCATCCATCAGATGCCGAAATATGTCAAGACATTGCTTTTGTCTGAAATAACAACACATTTCAAAGATCAAATACCTGGAAGGAGTTGACTGTAACCGCCGTGACCACCACTCAACCAGGCTAATGTGCCGAGGAGTGGAGCGTTGTTGTAGTAGCAGGCTCCATTTGCTTGTAATTGTCTCTTTGACAGCAAAGTTATCATATGTATCGGGGCCACCAATGATAGCACTAGTGACGAGATTGGGTTCGCTTGCTTTCTGGCTAAACCAGGCGGCATAACCAGCTCAGCAGCTGACGAAGGACGAATCCTCCTTGATGGACACGATGGAAGTCGCCTAGTGATGGACCTGCCTTGGGTAGTTGTTCCCGTACCCGACCATGTAGCTCATGGCTTTGGGGTTGTCTCCCAGGATATAGTCCACCTGCATATGTTCGTTAGTCATGGCAAAAATATTATTCCATTGTATCTTGAAGCTAAGGAAAGAAATCGAGATTTTCCGAGCACAAACATCGAATTGTCACGTTTTCCTTGACTAACTGATCGTATTAGTGACTAGGACACGATCAGAAGGAATGTATTACCTGAGATTTCGCAAAGGAGAGGAGTTCTGATGGTTGAATGCTGCCAGATGAGCACTGCAAGCTTTTGCCTGAGGAAGAACGAGAAGGCATAAGTCATAACGATCAGCTAAAATATAACAATAACAGGGAAGAATAGGCCCTTCCACAAAAAGCACTGGAATCACCAGCCAGGACTCTCGCTTCTTGAAAACCTTGTTGCAGAGACTAACAACTCGAGAGGGGTTGACAAAGAATGGATTTCAAAACTCTTCCTCATAGAAACCGCTGCAGTAAGTCGCCCCGAACATGAAGATGGCTGGTCAAATCCATCATTTGGTAGTGGAAAATTAGGATAAAGTTCGAGAGGGCTCAATAAGTCATCAACTATATCATCTTCAACATCATCAACATCTACGAAACAAAACCAGGACGTCAAAGCCTGCACATAACTGACTTGCACGCTTTCATTCCTTTCAGGTCGTGTTGTGCATATTCCATTTTGTCGAAGGGAAATGAGCGGAGAGATTGTGGTTGAATTAGGAGGACTTGGTCCCTGCTACTCTAACTCGGCTCTTTTCGGGTCTAATCTCTCCATTCTCTGTTTATACTTTCTTGAAATTTGGAGGAAGAGGGAGTTGGGTGTACATCATTGCTAGAACAGCATTATAGATAAGAGAATCCAAAGGAAGATGGGGATAGTCTTGTAATGCTTGTGCCGAATCTTGTAAGTCTATTTTGAGCAGGATTTGGCTGCATATTCTAACTCTAGTTTTAAGCAGCATCTGATCTACTGAATTGCCACGCGGTTGGTAGTGCAACTCCCATTGGTTTCGAATGTTTCTTGCTCCTTTGCTCATCACAGGGACATTGCAAATGATGCAAGTTTGTTCTGTACATGGTCACCACCCTTCTTGTCCTAACATGCCTCGCGCAACCGCAAGGTGCACGTGCACGAGGCTTCAAGAACAAAAAGGCCAGAGCGGGGAGATGCCATGAACGCGCACTTACGAAACCCTCTAGAGCTCCTAAAATTTTGGAGAAGTTACGTGAACGAAGCATTACGCGGGCCGCCGCCGCCCCCGCGCCGCCCCAGAGGAGTAATGGTTCAGGGTTTTTGAGTGTGGGGAGGGGAGTAATGGTTCAGGGTTTTTGAGTGCGGGGAGGAGTCAGCAAGGAACGAAAATGTAAAATTCGGAGAAGTCACGTGAACGAAGCATTACGCGGGGGGACAGCTTTGCGGTGGGGAAGTAACATAACAATGCTTCGCGCACCAATCACCACTCTCGCCCGGGGGCGCGTTGTTCGTCTTCTTGGCTCCAGTGTAAGTAATCATATTTTTCTTTGAAGTTCTTTTCTTTCACTAGAATGAAGATAGTCTTATATTATTTGATCCCGATACAATAACTACTGATTCTTTTTCTATTCTCCTTTTTTTTTTTTGGTGCTGGAGGAACCGGCTTGCAGCCGACAGCCGCGTCGTAAACCCCCAGGTGTTTTCTATTCTCCTGTTGTAGGCCAACATTTTGCAGAATTTACAGGAACAAATCGATCAAGGAATTCCAATTGATACCGTCTTTGGTCCCTCTATTCAACTCTGTGCTCTGGCTTTACTATGCATACCTCAAATGACACTCCGTCCTTCTCATCACCATTAACTCCTTTGGATGCATCATATAGATGGTGTACATCGCCATCTACATGACTTATGCGCCGAGAGATGCCAGGGTACGTATTGATCATTAGACAATACAACGCTCATATTCCGATCACACAAAATAAGAGCGTTGCACCGTCTAATGATCAATACGTGCCGGCGCATAAGCAATGTAGATGGCGATGTACACAATCTCTATGACGCATCCGAAGAAGTTAACGGTGATGAGAAGGAAGGAGTGTCCTTTGAGGAATGCGTAGTAAAGCCAGAACATGGAGTTGAATAGAGCGACCAAATATGGTATCGATTGGAATTCCTCGGTCGATTTGTTCCTATAGATTCTGTAAAATGTCGGCCTGCAACATGAGAAGAGAATTTGAATCATAGTTATTGTATCGGGATCAAATAAAATAAGACTATCTTCATCCTAGTGAAGGAAAAGAACTTCAAAGAAAAACATGATTACTTACGCTGGAGCCAATAAGACGAAGAACGAGACAATGTTTCCTATCATCGAATGCAAAGGAAAAGCACAAATGTTAGATTATTCTGTGCAAGCGCGGTGCAGATGAAAATGCTCTTTTTGCTAGGGTTAAAATTAAAGAAGAAGAAAAACAACCTCAGTCATTTACTAATCTAAGTGCTGAGCACATACGGCGTGGTTGAACAGAACTCGAACTAAATCATGTTACATGTCATTGTTTAACCTTTGTATACACACGATATGCCAAAAGATGAAAAGAATGAATTCCCACGAAATGCAAATCGACTCGAGACAATATAAATCCCACGTTAGTTGCCACAACTTCAAGACGGACCTATTTACCACAGACGCTAGGGCACCGGCTTCAATATTCAAAGCTAATTCTAAAAGTGCGCTAGAGTGAAAACAAAAATCGTTGGAGGAAATGACCAAAAGGGTTGTGAAAAAGTTGGCAAAAGTCCAAGAGACTGAAAGGGTTGCTAGAGGTTTGATTTTGAGCAGGGTTTGTATCATCAAAAGAGAGAAAAACTCTATGTGAAGAGTGGTGTCAAGATTAGTGACCGGGAAAAATTTTCTCATTTTCTTTGTGATTTTTGGTGTTGCTTTACGTGTGTTTTGCAATTGATAGAAAGAGAAAGAATGAGGTTTTGGAAGAAAGAGTTGCCAAATGAAAAGAAGAAGAAAAGAAGAGAATGACCTGCTAAACATCATGCTAAAGGTACTAAATATGAACAATTCATCAAACGGAAAAAATAAATGCATGTAGACCATATGAAGATGGATGGAGGAAAGCGGGATGAAAGGAAATGGCGCAAGCAAGCAGCATTATTGCGAAGAAGAAGAAGCAAATGGAGATGAAGGGCGAACAGCTTCTGGTTTCTTCCTTCTTTACCTAGGATACCGAAAGTCAAGGTCCAGAAATGGTGGTGATCAAAGAAGGCCATAACTTTCGATGAAAATCATGCAAGGGATGGCTCGGCTTTATATACACACACACAATGTTGCATCCCACTAAGCACGAGAGAGAGAGAATCTGCGTATTAAATGTATAGTGCTCGCATGACAAGTGGAGGACTAGTAGGTAGCGTAACCACAAAATCAATCTCTCCACATCAGCATTGGAAAGTCAGAACCCGTGCTCCTTTGATCGTGGGGATTGCCAAATCTTAGCCCTGATTTGTCACCATAAATCTCTCAAGTACGCGTCCCTCACCTTCTTTCACAATCTTTTCCTTTTCTGATTCACTGATATTGCCTCGAACGTATCCAGATTCACTCACTATCATTTACGATTTCACAACAAGAATTATTTTCTTATTCTTTCCTTTAATTTCCTCCCCGCTCAATCTTTTCATATACCTTGCGCTTGAACGCCCTGTATTCGAGTGAGAGTCCATTCTTTCCATGTTGATGGACAAATCCCATTGATTCTCCTCATAATTTCAATTTTTCAGAAAGAATCCCAAGCAATCCGGAGGTGTCTACGAAGGAATGAGGATTCAGTCCGTCCTCATCACTCCGAGCTCCTGATCTTTCCATAATCAGTAGCTGAAAACGTGAGATTGCTTCTCTGATGATTTGCCAAGATCGACTCCTCTTATTATGCGAAAGATGATTCGTGAGACCTGGTGGGGTTGAGCTTTTGGACGCGGGATATCTTGGCCAAAGCCGTGGATAATATTCCATGAAAATTCTGTCGATCTTTTCCTTTTTTCTAATTCATTTCCCTCAACTTACGGTCTGACAAAATTGCCCGTAATTTCGCAACCAACATATTTGTTTCCTCTTGTGCATTCCGGTATTCTTGGAAAAAGATCCCACGAGTTCTCCACTTATCTGGCCAAAATTTACTAGAGGGAAGATTTACTGAAGAGAAGATTTCTCTAATTGATTGGCTTCCCTCATCTTTGCGGAAATCGTGACCCCCAAGTTTCAGATTCTCATGTGCGCAGATTGATAATCGAGCACGTTCTGAGGATTTGTTAATCCGTGTGCCAACTCGGAGCATGTTCATGGCTTCTTGAGTTCAAGCATAATAATGCTAGCTCATATGAAATTTATTGGATAAGGACATGCTTTACAAGAACTAAACATGCAAAGTAAAAATTGATATTTATATTTTTAGAGATCGGTTTGGATCCATAATTTTCTTATGCAATAAATGACTAAATGTGAAGCTAAAATTTAGATGTCAATATTAAATAATAAATAATTAAAAATTATTACAGGATCAATTTCTTCGAGAATTTATGGCTTACAACCAGGTACTAGCAAAGTTTCTTGGTAAAGAGAAATGATGGCGATGAAAAAATTGTCATTAATTTTTTAGAAAACAAGAAACACCTCTTTTTCAGGGCTTTGCTAGCATAACATTTTTTTGTTATTATAAAAATAATAACTTATTGGAGCTATAAATTCTTTAAAAAAAATTGGCTCTACGCACCATCAAGCTTCAAAACAATTGCAAGTTTTGGTTGTCCTTATTATGGGATCCAGCTCGTGTTTGTGTCCTAACTCCTAATTAGTCTATGAGATCAGTAAGATATTTCATAGGTCGAGCTTCATTTGATGCTGTTAGTTATATGGAATTTCAAAGTGCAAACACTAAGAATTCTCGACTCAAGTGAGTTTCCGAACTACAGCATTTGAAAAAGGCAATGAAATGAGATTTTTTTGGTTTGTGGCAATTGTTATGACCCTTCCACCAATTGAAACCGCTGAGGTCCATTTAAATGGAATTAAAAAAAAAAGTGCACATTTTGTTCCATTGCTCTTTAAGATTATAATTTCGGAAAAAGAAAGAATTACATGACGGTCTTTAATTTACTATGCAAATGGCAATATATTTTGGACAAAAAAATAAATAATAAATAATTAGAAATTCTTATATGGTCAATTTCTTCAAGAATTTATGACTCACAACCAGCTACTAGCAAAGCTTCTCGATAAAGAGAAATGATGGTTCATTAATTTCTTAGAAAATGAGAAATACGTCTATTTTTTAGGGCTTTGTTAGCATAACGGTTAATAATAACTTATTATAAGTCACAAATCCTTAAAGAAGTAAGTCTTATAATAATTTATATTTATTTATTATTTAATTCTTTGTGATATAGTATAAATTATTATTTTTGTAATAGATTAAAGGCAATTGCATTATCATTTCTCTCTCTTTTTATTTATTTTTTTTGTGGGTCGAGTTTCGATTTCTACATGAAAAGCTGAGTCGCGCGACGACAGCGAGAGCGGTCTGCTTTTTCAACTTAAAAATATCCAATCCAGCACCAGGCAGTGTCGTGCTCCCTCTTCTGGCTGCTCAGCACAGCAAAAGGGACCTCAAAGCTCCAGACCGACAATCGAACATGGAAGCTCCCGGAGGCTTGCCGATCCTGCTCCTCCACAACGCCACCGTCGTCACCATGGACTCCGAGAGCCTCGTCTATGGCAACTGTGCCGTCATCATCGAGCGCGACAGGATCAAGGCCGTCGGCCACTTGCCCGACCTCCTCCGCCGGTTCCGCGGCGTCGCTAGCGAAGTCGTCGACCTCCGCGGCCAAATTCTACTCCCAAGTCCTCTCCCTCTGCGTACTTTCGATTCGGTACTCAGAAAGCAGTTCTGACTCCGATTCATTAGTGAACCAGGCTTTGTCAACACGCACGTGCACACGTCTCAGCAGCTGACGCGCGGGATATCCGACGACGTCGATCTGGTGACCTGGCTGCACGACCGGATATGGCCTTACGAGGCCAGTATGACCGAGGAGGACTCCTACGTCTCCACCCTGCTCTGCGGAATCGAGCTCATTCACTCCGGTGTAAGCGCGCCGGACTTTGCGGGATTTTTCGACTCCAGTGTTTCGTTGCGGTTTTCTGGAATTGCGATCAAGATGTGTTGGTAGTTTGTTTATAAAACAAATGAAAAGGTGCATTGTCCCACGTCGAAAAGATGTGAGTGCAACGTGGACGAGATTTGGCACTAACCAACAATCATTATTTTTATTTATTGAAAATTCGGATTTATTTCTATAAAAATTAATTATAAAGTCTTATTGAAATAGTGCGATTGTTCACGAAATGTTACGATTATTTTTATTTATTATTTATTTAATTTCGAATTTTTATGTTTTTTCAACGTAAAAGACGTACTTGTTCACGAAAAGTTGCATTTGTTCTTTTGCAACTTTTGAAGGGTTGCCTCTATTCAAAAGACAAAGATAAGTACGTTTGTTTTGAGATCAAACATAAATCTTCTTTCATTTTTTTGTTTCTTTCTAAAGAAACTAAAGCCATTGTTTCCAATTGTTTCCCATGAGAGACCCTGGAAAAATACTAGAATTATATTCTTATTTGAAACTTTGTTGTATCCTGGAGAAAATTTATCGGTGACCATTAGCAACTTTATGGGGGTAAATAAATCCTTAAAAAAAGTAATAGCACGCCTTAAAATTCAACTTGATTACTCTAAATATCCGACTTCATTGCTCTACCTAATTCTAAGTCATATTTTTCCAACATGATATTGTGTTGATTTGATGGAGCGGGACACTTGCTTTGCTGAGGTAGGAGGGTAGCACGTTCCTGGGATGGCTAGAGTGGTGCAATCGATGGGCTTGCGCGCGTGCTTGGCTCAGTCCGTCATGGACTCTGGTGAGGGCTTGCCGGCATCTTGGGCTGTTCGAGCTGCCGAGGATTATGTGCAAGTTGCTAAACTGAACGAGTGCTATCAATAAGTAATGCGTTAAGGAAGTGTTTGTCTAGACAAAGAAAGTGTCTTTTGGGGCTAAATTGGACTTAACAGTAGTAGTTCAGCGCGACAGTTCAACGCTATAGCTGTGGTTTTGGCTTTGACGATGGTAGTTTTTGGTTTTTTTTGGCATACATGCACGGACAATGCATTAATTAAACAGAAGATAGATAGAAGGTTTAAATCAACAATGGACTCCTTGAAGAATGTGACCATAGAGTTAGATATCAAACTTGTATAGAGAGTCCTAAAAGGACATGCCTAGTGTCCCTGAGAAGTACTAAATGGACATGGATAGAGGCTTAGTTGCTGTACAGTATTGTTGTCCTCAGCAGTTGTTTTTATAATGATATTCAGCAGCCGTGATGAAATAAGTAAATTTTTAAACTGTAAACTATTGATTTATTGAACAAGCCTTAAAAAAATAATAGAGAGCTTTGACTTGGGAAATAGTAGTGCCCGAGTTCTTTTTTGATTTACTTACTGCGGAAACTCCTGCTTTCCATAATTCATAGAATCACAGAGATTATATCACAGTATAGAGGACATGATTTCTTTTCTATATCCTTCTGCTTTGGTCATTGCCTTTTCTGTAGGATTGAATCTAGATGCCTCGCAATGTCTCCTTGGACTCTATTAGCTATAGATATCACAAATCTCGTTATTTGTCTGGACAGATATTGCCATTGAGTTGAGTAGATTTTCTCGTTTTAGTTATTGTTGACACCTAAATTTTGCGACCCAATTAGTCATTTATTGCATAGAAAATTAGGGGTTAACTTTGTCCTTGGAAAAATATTAATTGCATAGCATATAGATTTAGGTGCATTTATTGTACATTTGCATTTTTTGCATTTATTTGTTGGACCGGTGGCGGATGGGTTCGAATTGATTCCCAGTTCAACTTCCCACGTTCCTCCTGGTGTGCTTATCTCGTCACTGCGTCCCTGGTGTTATCCTTGGTGTCTCCTGCACATCCGGACATGTTGCAGCTTCTTATTGATGATGATGCCACCTCAAGCAACACACATATAACTCTTTCAATTGTCCTTTTACACCCGTCTAATGCAGAAATTTCCCGTGTGCAGATTCCCCGGTGTTTGAGAACGCTTACAGTGTGATCTTGTTCTTATTGCCAATTACTCATCGCAGTTGTAGACACTTCGCTGAGATGGCCACGCCACTCATTGACACCATCACCGCACGAGTCTCTCATCGTGCGCCTACCCGAGAGTCACCTGCTGGAGCCAATCTCACAAGGCGCCGCCATGCCGAGGCCCCTTAATACTCGACCAGTTTTGAATCAGCCCCTGGTCGAGTTTAACTTTGCTTTCGCAGATCTTCCCGATGTGCCCAACGTAGACATCCCCAATAAAAAGACAACAGTCAACTCTGAGAGGGGATTGACCGTGTTATATTGTATTTTTATTGTAGTGGGTCCAATGTATTACTCGGCAATACATTGCTGTTTTGCTTTCCTCTTCGTTGGATCCAACGAAATCAACAAAATTCGTTGGGTCCAATTCGGATTACTTGCAGATTTCTGTGGCCTTGTTGAGAAGTACAAAGTTCCTGGAGCCGGAATCCATCGACGGTCTCCTTGAATGTTAGGGGTTCCCATCGAAATTGACATTGTCCCGTGGTTCGTGGTCCTATTTAGCCACCATCCAACACGTTCTAATTTGGAATATTGTGAATTAGGTAAGGATCTTGATTAATTCTTTTTGTTTCCCAATCCGAAGTATTCCTTGATGAAATCCTTGGCTGGTCACAATTCAACGAGTCAGGATTGACAGTTCGATTTTCGCGCTCGAAATCCCTTGCAAAAATCGACAATCCAATCTCAAGCCCAAGATTCGATTCGCGATTTATTTTTAAAATTGGTCAACCAGATCTCATGCGCGAGATATGGTTCGCAAATTTTTAGATATCAACATTATCTTGCTTGATTTAATGTTGTGGTGTTTTAGTCAGTTTTATTTTCGTAAAAGGAAAAGGAAATCCAAAAAAATTGAATTAGGTTTAGGTTTGTTTTTAATTATCTTTGCATGTTTAGAATAGGGGTTTTATTTTCAATCATGAAAAAGGAAACAAAAAAAGTGCATTCATTTAGGTTGTTAGTTTTTTTATTTATTTGAATTGCATGTTTAATTATGTGTTAGTTTTAATTTCGAATTTCATAAAGAAAAACACAAAAGAAATCATTGTGCATATTAGATTATAATTGCATGTTTCATTTTAAATTTAGATCATCTTTTTAGATAAATTGCATTTTAGATTTAGATAATGTCTTAGTTTAAATTAGGATTTAATATGACTTAATCCCTAGTTTAAATTAGATAGAATCTTAGTCTATCTAGATCATTTTTGCATTATTTTTCTTAAATTTCGAATTTCATAAAATTTGTCTTAGGATAAATTAGTTGCAATTTCTAGGATAGATTGCATTTTTTAGAATAGAAAAATCATGTGCACGTCATATAGAATTAGGTCCATGAAATGCACGTCATTTTAGTGATTGTTATTAGGTTCATTTCTAATTAAATTGCTCGTCATTAGAATTAGGTCATTTTGACTAATTTAGATTGCATATCTAATTGTTGCATGTTCATTAAGAAATCATTAGTTTTTTTTACTCATTCATATAGTTTAGGACATATTGTCATGCCATATTATTTCATATTAGATTAGAAGCATTGCATTGTATTGCATATGGATTATGTTCTCGTTTAAAAAAAGTGAAAACAAAAATTGAGTAATTGCTTGTTAATTAGAAATTATATCTAGGATTGCTTATATGAATTCTAATCTAACAACGCAGATGCTTTCGTTGCTATAAGGTAAGTCCTACATTTTATTTATTTGCTTTCTTGGGTGTTAAATTGGTGGTTTGCGCACCTGTGTGATCATCTCACATGTTAGGAAAGTAAATTAAAATTGATTTAAGCTGCTTGCAAAAAAAAATTTGAAAATAAAAAGAAATGGTACCGAAAGGACATTAGAGAAATCTAGCGTAACTAAGTCTCCGTACGCAAATCTCTGGTTCATAGGAGTAAAGTAAATATCCCGTTACTTTACTTGGGTTTCTAATCGACCCATCAAAAATAGATTAGTGGCGACTCCTGATTGAAAATCATTTTCATGTTAAGAACTTGAACCTAAAGTCGTGAATTGGTATAGGCTTGGGAGAGCCCGAGTTAAGTCTAGGCTTAACAATCCATTAGTCAAACCCTAGGTGGTTCACACCCGAAAATTTGGTTGCGACAGTTATATTTGTATGAAACTGCAAAATAGGCTTCGCTTTTTCCTCACATGACTAGCTCTAGTTTCAACTGCATTCAAAATTGAGTCATAGCTGCTGTTGACAATTTACCCATGGCAATTGGCTTAAAGGATGCAGTCACACAAGGAGCTCTACGAGAAGCATCATATGATACTGCTGATGGATGGATCAGAATATGGCTTGGAATCAGGCAAATTATGAATTGCACTGATGAACTACTAATTACAACAAGGGATACTGCAAGAGAATTGAAAACTGGAATTCACATGGTACTTGTTCTTTTATCACTCAACTTTCTCGCTAGAGCATCACGGTGAACAGGCTTTGTCCTCACACGTGCTCGAACCTGCTCCTGTTCGCGTTCCTGCTGTGGGATTGTTCCATGAAGAGGCTCAAGGTTCGTCGTAGGATTTGAGGTTTCTTTGTTTGTTTCGTGCCTCGGGTCGATGGATCGATTTGATCACATCGGAATCGCTTTCTACGGACGGTAAAGACGGCAGTGACGTCAGCGGCGGCGGTAGTTGATTGCGGAAGGAGAAGGAGGAGAAGAAACGTAGAAGTCGAAATGCTCGGAAAAAAACAGAGGAAGTCGCCAGCGAGCTCTCAACCTCTCAAGTCCCGACTTGCAGTACAAGGAGGGAGATTAAATGGGTTCATTTTTAATGGGTTGAGAAATGAGTTTGAGAGCAAACCCATTTAAGACCCATTTATCTCAGCCTCTTTATTTTTAAAACCCATTGTTGGTGTTTTGGAAAATAAAGCTTGACCCATTAACGACCCATTTAACTAAAAATGGGTAGAGGTGTCAAAATGGGTCATTGACCCCTTTATGGGCCCATTTTTAGTTAAATGGGTCATTAACGGGCCAAGTTTGAATTTCGAATCTCGAGCTCTCTCAATTAAGTTCCACTCCTTAATCAGTATATGAGCAACTAAAGACTTTCAACTCAAAGCACTGGCGACCTTATTCGCCTTTCCTGGATGATACAAAATATCACAGTCGTCGTCTTTTAGCAACTCCATCCATCGACAGTGTCTCTTGTTCAACTCATTCTGAGAGAATAAGTACTTGAGACTCTGATGGTCCGTGAAGATCTAAAACTTTTCTTCATACAAGTAGTGTTTCCAAATCTTCAACACAATGATAATCGCTGCGAGTTCTAAGTCATGTGTCAAATAATTCTGTTCATGAAGTCTCAACTGGCAAGAAGTGTAGAAAACAACCCTACCATGTTGCATCAGCACACAACCCAATCCTTTAAATGACGCATCACTATAGATCTCGAATCCTCCAGGATCAGATGGAATCGTCAGCACGGGTGCAGTAGTCAGCTTTTCCTTAAGCTCTTGGAAAATATCTTTGCACTTGTCTATCCACAAGAACTTCTCTTCCTTCTTCATGAGCTTTGTCAGAGGCGATGCTAACGATGAGAATCCTCCCACAAACTGTCTGTAATACCCTGCTAAACCTAGAAAGTTTTTGATTTCTGTCACTATAGTCGGTCTTGGCCAGTTGATCACAACTTCAATCTTGTTCAGGTCCATTGAAATTCCTTCACTTGAAATCACATGCCCTAAGAAAGCAACACGAGCTAACCAAAACTCTCACTTGCTAAACTTAGCGTATAACTGATGAACTCTTAGTGTCTACAACACTAGTCTCAAATGACTCATGCTCTTCATCACTTCTTGAATAAACTAGAATATCATCGATGAACACGATTACAAACTAATCTAGGTACTCCTTGAATACCCTGTTCATTAAATCCATGAAAGCAGTTGAAGCATTCGTCAACCCAAATGACATCACTGTGAACTCATAGTGACCATATCGAGTATGAAATGCTAACTTAGAAAAGTCCTCCTTCCTAATCCTCAGATGATGATATCTCGTCCTCAGGTCGATCTTTGAGAAAATCAACGCTCCTTGAAGTTTATCAAAAAAGTCATCAATCCTTGGCAGTGGATAGTCGATGCACAGGCGCAACGAACCATCTTTTTTCTTTACAAACAGAACCGATGCTTCATAAGGTGATGCACTAGAACGAATAAATCATTTATCTAGTAACTCTTACATCTGCACCTTCAGTTCCTTCAATTCAAATAATGACATTCGATAAGCAGCTTTAGAGATTGGCTCTGTCCCAAGTGCTAGTTCAATCACAAACTCTATCTCTCTTTCTGGCGGTAGACCTGGCAATTCTTTTGGAAAGACGTCTGGAAATTCTCGTACCACAACTATGTCTTCCATCTTCAGCTCCACAACTGTCGTATCCACGACAGTTGCCAGGTAACCTTGACAACCCTCATCTAATAGACAAGTTGTCTCTTGCGACGAGATCATGACAATCGAGGGTCTTCCTCGATTCCCGACAAACTCGAAGCTCTTACCCCCTAATGGGTCAAACTAAATCGCTTCACAATAGCAATCCATTATAGCTTGTTGCTTGGTGAGTCAGTCCATGCCGATTATCAAATCAAAGTCATACATGGTTAGGACTAACAAGTCTATTTTCCCCTTTCGCTCACCAATCGCTAACTTGCAACCAAAACGACTCAAAGCAGCAATCACTTTATCCTTCGACAGTGTAGATATGCAAACTACCGACTCAAGCAATACAGGATTCAACCCTAACAACTTAACATACTGCTCGGCAATAAAGGAATGGGTTGCTCCCGAGTCAAACAAAGCATAAGCTAGTTGGTCATTGAACAATACCATACCTATGATCACGTCAAGCGCAACTTCTGCCTAACCTTGTGTGATAGCATAAATTGTGCCCTGGACTGGAGGTCTCAGCTATCCTCCCAATGGCATGTTCTGAGGGGCATACCCTTTTGTCTATTTTATCGGTGACGGCGGTTATAATTGAGGTTGCCCTCTTTGCTTCCTCGGAATATTTCTTGCAATGTGACCTTGTTGGCCACATTCGAAACATGCTCTTGACCTGGCGGGGCATAGAGTTGACCCGTGTCACCTTCCACACGAGCGACATGTATCAATCCTATTGGGCATCGGCCTACTAAATCCACTCCTCTTGAAGGGTGGAGAATGGGATTTACCTCCAGGCATGGGTCTTTTTCCCTAGCGAATACTTTCTCAATGAGAGCTAAACCTCAATCCATATGAGGCAGCTCTCTCGTTCAGATCCTTCTCAATTTTCTAGGCTCTCCGATATAGATCGTTGTAAGTCTTCAGATCCAAAAGGACTAAGGTGCTTCTCATGTCCGGTCTAAATCCATCCCTAAACCTTCTCGCTCGGTTTACAGGGTTCTCAATTAGCTCAGGGGCAAATCGTGAAAGTTCAGTGAACTTCGCATCATACTCATCAACAGTTAAGGAACCTTGGCGAAGGTGTTGAAATTCAGCCATCTTCACCTCCCTGGCGGTCTCAGAGAAATACTTATCATTAAAGACTTCAAGGAAAATGTTCCACTCCTGAACAGCGCCTTCTGGAAAGATCGTTTCTCGAATAGTCATCCACCAAGTGTTCGCAACTCCCTCCAGCTAATAAGTTGCTAAAACTACTTTCTCTATCTTGTTGCACATCAGCAATGCAAACGCTTTCTCAAGTTTCTAAACCCATAAGGCAGCAGCTTCGGGATCTCCTGTCCCGGTGAACTAAGGTGGGTGCAATTTCAAGAATTGCTCCACCAGCTTGTGGATTGGTTTTTCAGTGACCACAACTCCTAGCGAACCTCCAACAGGTACGGCGGTAGGTGCAACAGCAAGGGCGGCAGCGGTGACAGCGGCTTGAGCCGCGGCTTCAACAACAGCGGCTTGGTTCTAAGCTTACTGATCCATTCTGTTACCCAAGACTTCAAGTACACGCATGATCCCGTCAAACCTGGGATCATCAGGGGCTACTACCCCAGCACCAACAAGAGGTGATGTTTCTCCATTAGCGCTAGCCACAGCTGGCGCTTTACCACGGCCTCCTCGGGCACCGACCATGGTTGGCGTTCTGCCCCAATTCACAACCCTATTGGCCCTTTTAGCAGGAGTTCTAGGCTCCTAATTGCTCATGGTGTAGCTTTAATCAACTAACACATGCTTCCAATTCAATACCAAATTAGAAATAGAGCGATTCAAACAACAAGTAATTCTAGCATCCAGCTAACACAAACATGCACCAGCATGAATTTAAAGGCCTTTCTTACTACTATCCCAAAACCCATTGCTCCTTATCACTCCAATCTTGAACTTCGCTCTGATACCACTTAAATGGGATGTCAGGTCCCGATCCTCAATTGAGTGCTCATCCCTCACCCAGTCGATTAATAGCGACGTCCCAAGACGCATCACCGACCTCTTTTATTTTAATACGCATGTTAAAGCAGACAATAATCCCCAAACAATAAAACATTGGGATAGAAAAGTATACCATAATTTTCACAACGTGAAAACACGTAACCACACTTTTATATAAGGCAAACTATAGTATAATACAATACTATTCACAAGTTTGATCTACTATATATCCGATCAAAACCCAAAGTTTGCAAAACAGGATGGGATCTCAGTTCTCATCCGTTCCCATCCGGGTCGTACTCAGGATCCTCCTCAAGGTCATCCTCCTCTGACTCCTCTTCACTAAGCTCATTTTCTTCTAGCTCCTCTTCTTCTTCCAATTTGTCCTCAAGCTCTTCTTCTTCAAAATTCACCTCTGGCTCGTCCTCAGCTTCCTCTGCTACAGGTTCTGCCTCTGGCCATTCCCACTCCTGATTGTCCTCCTGTCCCTCCTCTTGCTCGACTATCTCCCCTTCTTCCGGCATGCTCCAATTGGATCTCGCTACTGAGTACACAGGTGGCTCAGGCTTGCTCTCAAGCTTTGGGTCCTTTGCATCCACTACTGACAGATCCTTGTGATCGGCTATCCCCTTCCCGAATGTCTCCTCCAAGACAAACATAGGCACATCAATTTCAAGCATAGGGCCCAATCTTCACCCATCGTAATATTCATGATACCATGACCAATACTTGTAGAGTCTCAAGGCATCTGTTCCCGATGGTCAACTGAACTAGGACATAGTCCAATCCTTCAGGATGAGGATGAATCGGGAAGTGGGTCTCCATCTCTGTGACTTCCACTGGAACACCAAAATGTCTAGGAGAACGAGGAGGTGGAGGTGCTGCCATCTAGGGGATTGAAATGGTTATACAATAACCATTGAAACCACGTCTCAGCAAGTTCTACCCCCTAAGACTCGATTAGTAAACCAATACGCTAACCGGGTTGCCTATGCACACACAGGTCAGAGGACTTACCTTGACCTCAGATTCCACCTGCATATTAGCACAATTCAATAGTCACCCAAACAATTACATCACAGATTGATATCTCGATCAATCGACTTAGTCGATTACATGTCAATCGGACCATCTCAATGTCATTTTCATTTATATTATACAATTCCCAGTATAATATACCTAGTCACCTTACTATGCATATCTTCTAAGGCACCATTTTCACCAAGGTGATATACAATGAACACTTTATGTGCATGCTCTAGGGCGTCATTTTCACCGGGGTGATATACTTAATCACAGAGCTAATATAGACAATTTACATACATGCTCTCGGCGTCGTTTTCGTCGAGGTGATATATTTAATCACAGAGCCAATATAGACAATTTACGTACATGCTCTCGAATGTCATTTTCACCAAGGTGATATATTTAATCACAGAGCCAATATAAACCATTTACGTGCATTCTCTTTCAGGCACTATTTTCGCCATGGTGATGTACTAAATCATCGAGCCACATATGTTCATAAGTCACATGCATTCTCTTTCAGGCACCGTTTTCGCCATAGTGATGTACTGAATCACTGAACCACGTATGTCCATAAGTCACATGCATTCTCTTTCACACGCCATTTTCGCCGTGGTGATGTACTTTAATCACCGAGCCACGTGCTACCTAATTCTCCCTTAACTTTAACATACCCGATAACATTATACCCGATTGGTCTTAGCCAAGAGTATAATCAGATCACTCTTACAATTTTCTCCACTTTATAGTCCATCCACAATCAATTCAATTCAACGTAACGTAGAGCTCCAATAAATAAACGGACTGCACCACGACAATCAGCATAAAATTCTGGTCATTGGTTATCTCTGTCTAATTTTTAGAGAATAAATAGTTAATTAAATTAATTTTGAAAATTAATAAATAAATACTAAAAATCCAATTTATGCCCGTAATGCCTAATTAGATGCCAGAACAAATCGGGAAAAATCTCTATATGCATTCAATAAATAATATATGCTATCATCTAGCTAATTACACTAGTCAAATGCCTAACATACATCATAATTAATTAATAATCACTAATCTACTCTAATCTAACCACCTAATCCTACTTAATTAACACTAATCAATCCTTAAGCATAATTAACAAACTAAGCAATGATTAGTGAGCTAAATTCACCCGATTAACAATCCGCTCGGATTGAAATGTTAGGAACGTCATAAGGGACATTAAACTCCAAAGCGGACCTCGGGATCAGGACCCACAAACACCTCAAAACAAACTTGCATGGTGGCTGGAAACCCACAACAGAAGCTGCTGATCTTGGCAGCAAATTGAAGGAAATTAGCTCGGCTTAGTGCGGTGAGGCTCGGGAATGCAAGAATAGGCCAAACCAGGCCTAGAGGGAGGTTTACCGACGAAGAAACGGCCAAAAACGAACTCTAAATGGGTCTATTGGACAGTGAGGTGGTTGAATGGCGCGACTGAAGGCAAAGAGGGCAAGCACGGCACACGGCCAAGCGTGAGGCAGCGAGCGGCGAGATGGCGTGTGACGGTGGACGGTGGCAATGGCTTGGCATCTAGGCGGCAAAGGCTGCTGCTTCTTCCTCTGTTGGTTGCCGATCGCATGAAGCAAGAGGGAGAGGAGAGAGGGATGGATGGTGGAGTGAGGGAGAGGATGAGGGAGAGAGAGATGGAGGGACCCTATGCCAATTTTTCCACAAAAAACATCTTCCTAAGCCATCCTAAGCCAAGCATTGGTCCTTGGCTCATATTGAGCCACACATGCACCTTCTTGGACATGCCAAAGGGTCCAAAATACTAGGGGAAGGGGAGCTACGAAATTGACATTATTTGGTTTCAATTGGATTCCTCTACTTACTTGATTTAATCTCAATTGGCCATAGGAAAATCAATTGATGCCTCATTGATCGTCTTAGCATTTTTCCTCACCCACATATCCATCTTGCTTCCCAATTTTGCAACCAAAATTAATCCCCGGCCTTTTCTGCCCAAAATGATCATACAATAACTTTTTTCCAAAAAGTCTCTTAGACTGATTCGTGGATCCTAAACTTATTATGACATGACAAAATCTTCAATTTCTGAAATCGGACTTGAATTAGCGGTTAATTTACATTTGATGCGTTTCTGGCGTGACCTAAACTACCGGATAGTTTTTAAAAAAATTTAGGGCAGGAGCACGGTGAGGCGCGAACAACAAATTGCGGGCCGATGGGTGAGGGAGCGAATGGCGGTGGTGGCGCTACTAGCGGAGGATGACAGGGAAGCAGCGACGCCGGGAGGGAAGCAGCAATGACAGCGTCTTCCCTCCCGGCGTCGGGCTCTGGTGGTGCTGCAGGGCGTCAGGCGCTACATCACCGGAAGGGGGACAGTGGCGAGTGAACGACGGGGGCCTGTCTTCCTTCTTTTTCTGTTTCTTTTTCCTTTTCCTCTTTTTTTTTTTTACGTCTCTCTCACGTCCCCTCCCCCTCTCTCTGTACTTTGCTGTGGACTTTTCCCTTCTTACTGACCTCTCCTTTCTTTTCTTGTGCAAGTTGTCAGAGAAGAAAAGAAATTACCTTTTCCTTTTGACCTTTTTGGATTGGGGGGGCAGGAAATCCTCTTCTTCTTTTTTCTTTTTTCTCTCTCTTGCATGAATTCTTTTTCTTCCTCACATGAATTTTCTGTGGACTTTTCCCTTCTTGCTGACCTCTCCTTTCTTTTCTTGTGCAGGTTGTCAGAGAAGAAAAGAAATTACATTTTCCTTTTGACCTTCTTGGACCGGGGGGTGGGGCGGGAATTCCTCTCTTCTTCTTTTTTTCTCTCTCTTTGCACTCTCTCTTGCATGAATTCTTTTTCTTCCTCGCATGAATTCCCCCCCCCCCCGGGGTTCTATCTGAGGGTGTGCAAAATCTCCCACATATAGTTGAAAAGTCTGGATCTGTGGAACCGATTGATGATTCTTGGGAAATTGCTGAGTTTTGGCTTTGATTTGTCACCAAAAATTGATCTCTCTAATTTACTTCTAAATTAGCACTCACAATCTTTTGGTTTCATTTTCTGCTTCTGCTCATATTGCGTTGAACGTGTCCACATTCACTCATCTCCATTCACAATTCCTAGGCCGGCTTCCTCTCTTTTTCTTGCGAATATGGCCGGATGGGCGTTCCTTTTATAAATTCCAGCAACCCACACTTTTCACAAATGCCTTGATTTCTTTCCTCCATTTTGTCTCTCAATTCCTGCGCTTTCTTTTTCCTGTTGCCCATGGAATATCTTGAAATATTCTACCATCGGTCGGATGCAAATGCTCGATGCAATTTTGATATATATTTTTTTAGGGGTTAAGATTTATCTCTAATTTTCTATACAATAAATAAATGGTCAGGTTGTCAAAATTTAGGTGTCACAGCTGCCCTTCTTTGAAGGTGAATTCGTAAAGGTTGCCTTCAAAGACAAATTGAGACCTAAATTTTGACTATGCACATGCACTAAATTATTTTTTTTTATGGAAAATAAATTCCATTTTGAAATGCAATTTATTTGATGCATGGAAATGTTAATGCAAATAATAAATGAACCTACCTGGAATAACTTACTTTTGAGAACTATAAAGTAATTCAAGATAACTGGTGTTACATGTCTAAGACCCGTACCTTTCTACGGTCGCCTAGATAATCACCAGGCTTTGTAAATAGACTGTCATCCTAGGACCTATACCTTTTTACAGTCGCCCAGTATGATAGTTTTTTGTTGTCTAGGACCCGAACCTTTCTCCGGTCACCTTGACAGAAAAATTGCTTCTTTCAAGACCCGTACCTTTTTACGGTTGCCTATTAGAGCAACAAACATTGTCTAGAACCCCTACCATCCTACGATCGCCTAAACAGGAAACAACTATTGCCAAGGACCCGTACCATTCTACGGTTGCCTAAACGAGGAACTGCTTTCCAGGATCTGTACCTACAGTTGCCTGCATGGTAAATAGCCTTTCTAGGACCCATACCTTTCTAAGGTCGCTTGTTAAAGCTACAAATATACTGTCTAGGACCTGTACCTTTCTACGGTCGCCTATTAGAGCTATAAATATAATGTCAATGACCCAAACCTTTCTACGGTCGCCTAATGAGATGTTAAGATTTTGGAACTCGAAATACCTAGATCTAAACAAAGGTACAACGAGAAAGATATATATATATATATATATATATATATATATATATATTCACATCCAGAGTGAAATGTTTACATGAAAATATTTTGTGACATTCAGATCCAAATTGAGATGTCAAAAACAGATTGAAAGATTTTGGTGAAATCCACAGACTCTTAATTTCTAAAAAGGAACTCGAGCTATAGAAGCACGCTGAGTTGATGAAAAAGACTCCGGGCTACAGAAGCACGTCAGATCGATGAAAGGGACTCTGGGCTACGAAAGCACGCCAGGTCAATATAAAGGACACCGGGCTACGAAAGCACGTTAGGTCGATGAAAGGGACTCTGGGCTACGAAAGCACGCCAAGTCAATATAAAGGACATCGGGCTGCAGAAGCACGTCAGGTCAATATAAAGGACATCGGGCTGCAGAAGCACGCCGGGTCAATGAAAGAGACTCTAGGCTACGAAAGCATGCCAGGCCAATATAAAGGACATCGAGTTACGGAAGCATGCTGGGTCAATGAAAGAGACTCTGGGCTACGAAAGCACGCCAGGTTAATATAAAGGACACCGAGCTATGAAAGCACGCCGAGTAGATGAAAGGGACCCTGGGCTACAAAAGCACGCCAGGTCAATATAAAGAACATTGGGCTACGGAAACACGCCGGGTCGATGAAAAGGACTCTGGGCTACAAAAGCACACTAGGTCAATATAAAGGACACCGGGCTACAAAAGCACGCCGGATCGATGAAAGAGACTCCCTATGAAAGCACGCCAGGTCAATATAAAGGACACCGGGCTACAGAAGCACGCCGGGTCGATGAAAGGGACTCTAGGCTATGAAAGCACGTCGGGTCAATATAGAGGACAGCTTGACCAAGTCAAGTGTCAATGTACTTGAGAGAGAATACCTGCACAATGACAAGTATTTAAAGTATGGGTAGAGATATACTTACCTTGTGATATCTCTGATTCTTGGGAATATGTCTTCTGAAAGTTTAGATATCCTATGTAGGTCTTTTACCTCCTGCTAGAAATAAATTTTGGAACATCAAGGATGCACCTTGAATGTTCGTGAAGGTTTCTCATCTCCTAATATCATGAGGCATTTTGAAAGGAACCTGAATGTTAGGAACTCTTGGATCTTTGAGAAAACATTGCTTGTCAGACATGATTAGAGCAAAAGTGCATTCACCAAAGAAATAAGCTATTAAGGCTATTATGGAATGCACACTTCAAAATCCACTGAAATTTTTATCAATTCAATCGGGATTCATGCATAATGACCTTTGCATCACCCAAATTTCCACTGGAGAAAATTATTGTTCATGACAATTTTCACTCATGACATGGATTTCCTAAGAATACTAAATGAGAGACTTTCAATTAGAAAGGATTAGAAGGGCTATGAGAATCACTCCATCTCACCATATCGACACGGGTCCAAGTATTCTTACAAGTGTTATGACTTTACCAATCCGAGGGGTCTTTAACAGGAACCGTAACGTGAGCTTGGTCAATGGCTTAACTAATGCACTCTTTGAGTCAAGGCTATTGAAAGAACAACTCTGCAGTCATTTCCGGGTTTACAAGTCAAGAATCATGCAAAATGAGAAAGAAATAATCTTACCCGCATTTCTTCGAGCGATACTTAAGACATGTGAACCTCTACGTTAATTCAAGTACCCTAATCAGAAGAGACTTTGCAAGGGACGTAACGTAGACTTGGTTCATAAGTCGAGAAATGAAAGATTGTTAGGCTCAAAGATGTGTATCAGGGTCAAAGTTCACTTGGTGTTCTTTCAAAGGTGCTTAATTTATCTTATGGTGTTGGTTTTATATGAAAGCATGTGTAAGATATTCCTAGAATGTCTGATTAAGATTAGGTTGACTATGGGGTCATGCTTTGCAGGGTTGACATCCTATGATTAGGGGAACTTACTACACTCTGTCATTCTTTGTTTTCTGTTCATGGTTATGTAGACAAGCTGAAGCCCATCTTGCCCTGTTGGTTTAATCAGTGAACTAGAATTTGTCCCTATGATCTTTTGTGGTCAGCCACGCTTTGTTCATTCTGCAATTCTTCGATTGAACACTGCTGGAATCACTTCAAGTCGCCACAAATAGGTGATAGCTAGCGACACCCCATCGCAATATGGCATGTTACCAGGTTGATAAATGAATGCAAAAAGCTCTTGCCAATACTTTTATACCATCTCTTCTTCGATGACATGTCTATTTTCTGATATTGAAACAGTATCAAGGTCTTCAGCCAATGAAAGCGAGTAAAGTCATCTTCATATTGAAATGGTACAGTTTGAAAGATGGCAAGATTTTCCTAAGCAACATCTTTATAGCATTTGTCACAGTAGATACTCGATTAGTTGCCAATGCTAGATCAGTAGCAGACTAAATTACTTGAGCTAAAGTGAAAACAGTTATGTCCTATCATGCATCATATCTTGAGTTAAATCTCTTGGATTTCGATTAAAATGGCTTATTGACTCCCCTGAATAACCTAACAGGCTTGCTGAGAAGGAGAGTGGAAGCAGCTGGAGGAAGGGTCATAGATTGGAATGGATCCCGTGTCCTAGGCGTGCTTGCTACATTGAGGTCAATGTGTATGTGGAACTTTATCAATCAAATGGCGCTAATGATGGACTATATTCGATGCTTTTATGCATGGAATGTTGGTTTCCAATTGCATTGGTTACTTCAGCAAGTGCTGAGTAAGTCGAATTTGTGGTTAGCATTAGTACTATTGTGGTGCTGAACCTCTGTGCTTGAAGGGAACATATTGAATCACTGAGATTCTAGTTTGTTAACAAGTTGTGTGAGTGCACCTTAGAATTGGTAACTTCAGCCTTTCGACATGTACTGGAGACAATGTTTAGGGCAAATTACAAATAGGGATCAATAACCAACACCTCTCATGCAGAAGTTTTAGCTGGAGACTGGCTTTTTCTCTTGTACGTGTGCCATTGTGTGGTGTCTGTATCTGATAGTGGCATTTACTTGCTGCAGGAGATTATTGTTTAAAGCAATACGTGATGGCTGAGCCAGAGGACACAGTAAGCAAGAGAACATAGTTGGACGACTTCCTCGTGATAGCAAACGATGGGTTATGGGATGTGCTCTCTAATGAGGCCGTCTGCCAAGTTGTGAGGAGGTGCCTTGACAGATATATAAAAAGGAGGTTCCCTAAGGAGCTGAGAGGAAGTAATGCCGTTGAGGTGGCTGCAGTGCTAGCCAAACTGGCCATGGCTCGAGATAGCCAAGACAATATCAATGTGATTATGGTCAAGTTGAAGAAACCAAACTAGTAAAATGTAAATAGGTATTGTGCAACTGAGAATGTTTCTTTATGGCCAGTGTTGGGCTAATCAATGTCCATCTTGTATAATCTATTGTACGGACTTCTAGTTGGTATTAAAATGCCAGATCCTCCACGTCATTGCTTTGTGGTGTTTATTGTTTATGCCTCAAATGATGAACTTTTTTTCCCAATATTGACAATTACAACATCAACGTTGTATTAATCTCTACTTGCGATAGATACTCTGTATCCGTCCATTAGGTGGAGTCCACTTGAGCTTACGGCTTTGCGATGGTATGCCAGACTTGTTCAATTGGTGAACTTGAGAATGTTGAGGTCGAGGTACGAGTGGTTCCCAACTACAAAAGATAATGAAAATAGATTGTGTAGAGCTGACCTTACTATCCGATATACATATCCTTTGCGTGCATAATGAAAAAAGAAAGTAAAGAGTGCACGAAAGTCATGAACAAAGTCAACATGGGAAGAGCTCTCTCCAAATGAGCAAAAGTCTACTTTTATACCTTAAATTCTTCAAAAACCGAATAGATACAACTGTTTTGTAGAAGGCTATATCCTAACTGTTGGAAATGCTTATCCATTTTCTAGAATTTCCTAGACTTGCTAAACTACAATCTAGAATTCTCTAGATGAAGTTTTGGATGGTTAAAAAATTGTGGCTGAAAATTTCCAGCATGTAAGAGAAGTCTAGAGAAGCCTAGCATTCAAGAGAAGTCTAGAATCTTCCAAGGCGGTGACTTACGCCTATAAATAGCCTTGTAGTTCATCATTTGAGGTGTGAGGTCTAGACCTCCACTGTGTGTGGAGGAGTAGAGTTAAGATGGTTCCTATGTTATGAAATATTCCTCCATTATATCAAAATATTTTGTACTATCCATTTTCATCAATTTGATAAATTATATCCTATGTTCTTTGTCCTTCAATTATCCTATCTTGTCCTTTGTCCATCCTCTACAAAATATACCATACATTTGCACACATCACTAATCAAAAGCTATAACTAATACCAAAACCATGCTTCCGCAGCGCACACATCTAAAAAAATTTTACACTAACAAACACAGAAATTGTTGCAAAGCTTTTTAACAACACCATCACAAGAAGGAAAAAATTCAAGAAACAAAAGGGACCCCACGAACTCTAAGGAAGCCCTTTCTTTTCTCACTCCTCAGCAAACCATCTTTGCTGCGGCACATCTCAGACTCTTTCTCTTTTAACCAGCGAAGTTGAGGGGAAAGAGGATAGCACTCGTTTTGTAATGTCTCTTCACTCCTTTCGTCCTCCGATCTTCACCCTTATTCAGCTTGGAAGCAGGTTCCGACATTGAAGCGAAGACGAAAATTTTTGAAAAGAAAGAAAGCAAGAACTTTCCAAGGCCATATCCAATAGGTATTGCTGCACAATTCTTTACATCCCTGAAACCCAGAAAAACTGTGCAATTACATATGAAGCTGGAGTATCTTCCTATGCCAAAGTGTAGCTTGAGAATGGAGATGTCCACTAGAGGCAAAGTACGGATGTACACAAACCCGAGGCTCTTCCCTGAAGGTAAGGATTAGATCCAGGAAGGGAACACGTCCGAGTCGCTGGACTTGGTTAGTCCCCACAGAGGACCGTAGAGCTTGGAGATTGACAGGTTGACATATTTCAGCATCTTGTCCGATTTGTTGGTCACCACTGTTTAGCATCTGCGGTAAGTTCTCCTGTTGGCAGTCCATGAAGCCGTTAGCTTCTGCTCGATGGACAGCTTGTTGGAAGCTGTTACTGCAATCAAAAAGGCAAAAGCAGATGAGTGAGGTAATGGAATCACAGAATTAATCAAAGAAAAAAGGGAAGGCGGAGGAAATTGTACCAGGAGCTAGACTTGGCTTGGCCATGGCTGCTTACAGCGCAGGAACAACCACTGCATTGAATAGAAACCCATCCATCAGATGCCGAAATATGTCGAGACATTGCTTTTGTCTGAAATAACAACACATTTCAAAGATCAAATACCTGGAAGGAGTTGACTGTAACCGCCGTGACCACCACTCAACCAGGCTAATGTGCCGAGGAGTGGAGCGTTGTTGTAGTAGCAGGCTCCATTTGCTTGTAATTGTCTCTTTGACGGCAAAGTTATCATATGTATCGGGACCACCGATGATAGCACTAGTGAGGAGATTGGGTTCGCTTGCTTTCCGGCTAAACCAGGCGGCATAACCAGCTCAGCAGCTGACGATGGACGAATCCTCCTTGATGGACACGATGGAAGTTGCCCAGTGATGGACCTGCCTTGGGTAGTTGTTCCCGTACCCGACCATGTAGCTCATGGCTCTAGGGTTGTCTCCCAGGATATAGTCCACCTGCATATGTTCGTTAGTCATGGCAAAAATATTATTCCATTGTATCTTGAAGCTAAGGAAAGAAATCGAGATTTTCCAAGCACAAACATCGAATTGTCACGTTTTCCTTGACTAACTGATCGTATTAGTGACTAGGACACGATCAGAAGGAATGTATTACCTGAGATTTCGCAAAGGAGAGGAGTTCTGATGGTTGAATGCTGCCAGATGAGCACTGCAAGCTTTTGCCTGAGGAAGAACGAGAAGGCATAAGTCATAACGATCAGCTAAAATATAACAATAACAGGGAAGAATAGGCCCTTCCACAAAAAGCACTGGAATCACCAACCAGGACTCTCGCTTCTTGAAAACCTTGTTGCAGAGACTAACAACTCGAGAGGGGTTGACAAAGAATGGACTTCAAAACTCTTCATCATAGAAACCGCTACAGTAAGTCGCCCGGAACATGAAGATGGCTGGTCAAATCCATCATTTGATAGTGGAAAATTAGGATGAAGTTCGAGAGGGCTCGATAAGTCATCAACTATATCTTCTTCAACATCATCAACATCTACGAAACAAAACCAGGACGTCAAAGCCTGCACATAACTGACTTGCACGCTTTCATTCCTTTCACGTCGTGTTGTGCATATTCCATTTTGTCGAAGGGAAATGAGCGGAGAGATTGTGGTTGAATTAGGAGGACTTGGTCCTTGCTACTCTAACTCGGCTCTTTTCGGGTCTAATCTCTCCATTCTCTGTTTATACTTTCTTGAAATTTGGAGGAAGAGGGAGTTGGGTTTACATCATTGCTAGAACAGCATTATAGATAAGAGAATCCAAAGGAAGAGGGAGATTGTCTTGTAATGCTTGTGCCGAATCTTGTAAGTCTATTCCGAGCAGGATTTGGCTGCATATTCTAACTGTAGTTTTAAGCAGCATCTGATCTACTGAATTGCCGTGCGGTTGGGAGTGCAACTTCCTTTGGTTTCGAATGTTTCTTGCTCCTTTGCTCATCACAGGGACATTGCAAATGATGCAAGTTTGTTCTGTACATGGTCATCACCCTTCTTATCCTAACATGCCTCGCGCAACCGCAAGGCGCACGTGCACGAGGCTTCAAGAACAAAAAGGCCAGAGCGGGGAGATGCCATGAACGCGCACTTACGAAACCCTATAGAGCTCCTAAAATTTCGGAGAAGTTACGTGAACGAAGCATTACTTGGGGAGGGCGCGTGCCGCCGCCGCCCCCGCGCCGCCCTATAGGGGTAATGGTTCAGGGTTTTTGAGTAGGGGGGGGAGTCAGCAAGGAACGAAATGTAAAATTCGGAGAAGTCACGTGAACGAAGCATTACGCGGGGGACAGCTTTGCAGTGGGTGAGTAAAGTAACAATGCTTCACGCACCAATCACCGCTCTCGCCCGGGGGCGCGTTCTTCGTCTTCTTGGCTCCAGTGTAAATAATTATGTTTTTCTTTGAAGTTATTTTCCTTCACTAGGATGAAGATAATCTTATATTATTTGATCCCAATACAAAAATTACTAATTCTTTTTCTCTTCTCCTGTTGCAGGCCAACATTTTACAGAATATACAGGAACAAATCGATCAAGAATTCCAATTGATACCATCTTTGGTCCCTCTATTCAGCTCCGTGCTCTGGCTTTACTACGCATACCTCAAAGGACACTCCGTCCTTCTCATCACCATTAACTCCTTTGGATGCATCATAGAGATGGTGTACATTGCCATCTACATGACTAGATGCCAAGGTACATATTGATCATTAGACAATACAACGCTCATATTCTGATCACATAAAATAAGAGTGTTGCATCGTCTAATGATCAATACGTACCCTGGCAGCTCTCAACGCATAAGCAATGTAGATGGCGATGTACACAATCTCTATGACGCATCCGAAAGAATTAATGGTGATGAGAAGGAAGGAGTGTCTTTGAGGAATACATAGTAAAGCCAGGGCATAGAGCTGAATAAAGCGACTAAATATGGTATCGATTGGAATTGCTCGGTCGATTTGTTCCTGTAGATTTTGTAAAATGTCGGCCTACAACAGGAGAAGAGAAAAAGCAGTAGTTATTGTATTGGGATCAAATAAAATAAGACTATCTCTTCAAAGAAAAACATGATTACTTACACTGGAGACAAAGAACGAGACAATGTTTCCTATCATCAAATGTAGAGGAAAAGCACAAATGTTAGATTATTTTGCGCAAGCACGGTGCAAATGAAAATGCTCTTTTGCTAGGGTTAAAATTAAAGAAGAAGAAAAACAACCTCAGTCATTTATTAATCTAAGTGTTGAGCACATACGGCGTGGTTGAACAGAACTCAAACTAAATCATGTTACATGTCATTGTATAACCTTTATATACACATGATATAGGGCCAAAAGATGAAAAGAATGAATTCCCATGAAATGCAAACTGACTCGAGACAATATAAATCCCACGTTAGTTGCCACAACTTCAAGACGGACCCATAAGTTTACGACAGACGCTAGGATACCGGCTTCAGCATTCAAAGCTAATTCTAAAAGTGTGTTAGATTGAAAACAAAAATCGTTGGAGGAAATAGCCAAAAGGGTTGTGAAAAAGTAGGCAAAAGTCCAAGAGACTGAAAGGGTTGCCGAAGGTTTGATTTTGAGCAGGGTTTGTATCATCAAAACAGAGAAAAACTCTATGTGGAGTGGTGTCAAGATTAGTGCACGGGGAAAAAATTTCTCATTTTCTTTGTGTTTTTTGGTGTTGCTTTACGTGTGTTGCAATTGATAGAAAGAGAAAGAATGAGGTTTTGGAAGAAAGAGTTGCCAAACGAAAAGAAGAAGAAAAGAAGAGAATGACCTGCTAACCATCATGCTAAAGATACTAAATACGAACAATTCATCAAGCGGAGAAAATAAATGCATGTAGACCATATGAAGATGGATGGAGGAAAGCGGGATGAAAGGAAATGGCGCAAGCAAGCAGCATTATTGCGAAGAAGAAGAAGCAAATGGAGATGAAGGGCGAACAGCTTCTGGTTTCTTCCTTCTTTACCTAGGATACCGAAAGTCAAGGTCCATTTGGTAGTGTTCAAAGATGGCCATAACTTTCGATGAAAATCATGCAAGGGATGGCTCGGCTTTATATACACACACACAATGTTGCATCCCACTAAGCACAGGAGAGAGAGAGAGAGAGAGAGAGAGAGAGAGAGAGAGAGAGAGAGAGAGAGAGAGAGAGAATATGCGCATTAAATGTATAGTGCTCGCATGACAAGTGGAGGACTAGTAGGTAGCGTACCACAAAATCAATCTCTCCAGATCAACATTGGAAAGTCGGAACCCGTGCCCCTTTGATCGTGGGGATTGCCAAATCTTAACCCTAATTTGTCACCGTAAATCTCTCAAGTACGCGTCCCTCACCTTCTTTCACAATCTTTTCCTTTTCTAATTCATTGATATTGCCGCAAACGTATCCAGATTCACTCACTATCATTTACGATTTCACAACAAGAATTATTTTCTTATTCTTTCCTTTAATTTCCTCCCCGCTCAATCTTTTCATATACCTTGCGCTTGAACGCCCTGTATTCGAGTGAGAGTCCATTCTTTCCATGTTGATGGACAAATCCCATTGATTCTCCTCATAATTTCAATTTTTCAGAAAGAATCCCAAGCAATCCGGAGGTGTCTACGAAGGAATGAGGATTCAGTCCGTCCTCATCACTCCGAGCTCCTGATCTTTCCATAATCAGTAGCTGAAAACGTGAGATTGCTTCTCTGATGATTTGCCAAGATCGACTCCTCTTATTATGCGAAAGATGATTCGTGAGACCTGGTGGGGTTGAGCTTTTGGACGCGGGATATCTTGGCCAAAGCCGTGGATAATATTCCATGAAAATTCTGTCGATCTTTTCCTTTTTCTAATTCATTTCCCTCAACTTACGGTCTGACAAAATTGCCCGTAATTTCGCAACCAACATATTTGTTTCCTCTTGTGCATTCCGGTATTCTTGGAAAAAGATCCCACGAGTTCTCCACTTATCTGGCCAAAATTTACTAGAGGGAAGATTTACTGAAGAGAAGATTTCTCTAATTGATTGGCTTCCCTCATCTTTGCGGAAATCGTGACCCCCAAGTTTCAGATTCTCATGTGCGCAGATTGATAATCGAGCACGTTCTGAGGATTTGTTAATCCGTGTGCCAACTCGGAGCATGTTCATGGCTTCTTGAGTTCAAGCATAATAATGCTAGCTCATATGAAATTTATTGGATAAGGACATGCTTTACAAGAACTAAACATGCAAAGTAAAAATTGATATTTATATTTTTAGAGATCAGTTTGGATCCATAATTTTCTTATGCAATAAATGACTAAATGTGAAGCTAAAATTTAGATGTCAACATTAAATAATAAATAATTAAAATTATTGCGGGATCAATTTCTTTAAGAATTTATGGCTTACAACCAGGTACTAGCAAAGTTTCTTGGTAAAGAGAAATGATGGTGATGAAAAATTTTCATTAATTTTTAGAAAACAAGAAACACCTCTTTTTTAGGGCTTTGCTAGCATAACATTTTTTTGTTATTATAAAAATAATAACTTATTGTGAGCTATAAATTCCTTTAAAAAAAAAATGGCTTTATGCACCATCAAGCTTCAAACAATTGCAAGTTTTGGTTGTCCTTATTATGGGATCCAGCTCATGTTTGTGCCCTAACTCCTAATTAGTCTATGAGATTAGTAAGATATTTCATAGGTCGAGCTTCATTTGATGCAGTTAGTTATATGGAATTTCAAAGTGCAAACACTAAGAATTCTTGACTCAAGTGAGTTTCAGAACTATAGCATTTGAAAAAGGCAATGAAAGGAGATTTTTTGGTTTGTGGCAATTGTTATTACCCTTCCACCAATTGAAACCGCCGAGGTCCATTTAAATGGAATTTTACACAATACGTTCCAATTTGCCACAAAAAAAAAAGTGCACATTTTGTTCCATTGCTCTTTAAGATTATAATTTCGGAAAGAGAAAGAATTACATGATAGCCTTTAATTTACTATGCAAATGACAATATATTTTGGACAAAAAAATTAAATAATAAATAATTAGAAATTCTTATGGGATCAATTTCTTCAAGAATTTATGACTCACAACCAGCTACTAACAAAGCTTCTCGATGAAGAGAAATGATGATTCATTAATTTCTTAGAAAATAAGAAACATGTCTGTTTTTTAGGGCTTTGTAAATATAGCAGTTAATAATAACTTATTATAAGTCACAAATCCTTAAAGAAGTAAGTCTCATAATAATTTATATTTATTTATTATTTGATGTTTTGTGATACAGTATAAATTATTATTTTTGTAATAGATTAAAGGCAATCACATCATCATTTATCTCTCTCTCTCTCTCTCTCTTTTTTGGGTCGAGTTTCGATTTCTACATCTTTGTCATGTAATAAAAAGTTGAGTCATGCGGCGATAGCGATCGCGGGGAGAAAATATTGGATGGTCCCGGAGCGCCAAGTCAGCATGCACCCCAACCAATGAGAAAGTGACGCGTGGCTCCACTTGAGCACAAGTGGCCCCACTAGTTTTTCTGCACAAAATATATCATTTTTCCTTTACTATTTAAAAATTTACTGTCATTAATAGACTAGTTGCTGCTTTTTTCTCTCTCCTTCTCCTCCTTTCTGAAGAACGAATGCCCTTACACTACAGCTTCCCTTCCCTCCTTTCTCTCATTCTCAATTCAAAATTTTGGGTGAGAATTCGCTCTACGTTGCATTGCTTCTCCAGCCTGCTACGAGGCTAGGTCATCTCTGCTCTCTGGCTCAAAACACACTGCTCCTTCACCTTACTTCGACGGTCGCTCATCTTCGCTCTCTGCCCCAAAGCTCGTTGCTTCTTCAACCTACGTCGTTGTGTTCCTTCTTTGCCTTGCTCTGTGTGGTTTCCCAGCGCAAGACGGTGAGGAATGTTCTTGCTGTAAGTCGCAGACTCCAAGCGATAAGAAGTTCCAGCTCTCTCCAATTCGGCTTCGCATTTGCTATGTTTGTCTGCGTCGACCAAGCTCAAGGCTTGCACGTGGCCAGCCGCCGGCCGGCATCATGGCCGGCTGCCAGCCAAAGAAGAAGAAGAACCAAAAAGAAAAAAGAAAATTATATTTTAAAAATAATTAAAAATATTTTTTTGAAAATAAAGAATAATTAAAATTCGATTTTTAAAAAAATTATTTTAAAAATTATAAAAAATTTCCATTAAATTTGTGTTGTATAAAACTATTTTAGCAATACCATTTTAAAAAAATAATATATATATAATAAGTTTGGAAGTTTTTTAGTAATATAATCCTTAAAAAAAAACATAAGAATAAGTTTTCCTGAATTTGGTTATATGAAAATATTTTATTAATATAGATCGGGTCGGGTATGGGTCAGATATGAGTCAAAAAATTTACATTAGACTTAAATGGGTTATAAATGGGTTAATGGGTCTATTTTGATCAACCCATTAATGACCCGAGCCAAACTCAACCCGACCCGACCCACCCGTTTGACACCTATAGTCAAGGGCGATGGTAGCGGTGATGGGGAAGGAGGAGGTTGTGGTGGTGAATTCGCAAGCGGTGTTATGTCATTGTGACGTGGCCGTGCCAAGTTAGAATCTGAAATAATTTATGACACAACACCACTTGTGATCATTTTGCACAAGAACCCGGCCCATCCCTTGCCCGGCCCACGGTCTACTGGGCTTGGCCCAAAAAGAACAGTCCCGAGCGACCCGTTCCTTCTCCAAGCTCCGAGGTGGAAAATAAAAAGTTCTCGTTTCGGGTAAATACCATATGTTGGATTGGGGACTAGAAAAGTTTCTTGCATTGGTAAATCTTTCGAGGAGGCGGAGTTGTTTCTAGTTTTAATGCTCTGTTCTCATTTTCTGAGAAAGGTTGGTTCTATTTTGCGCACAGCGATTGCTTCCAAGTCCCCGATGGCTGTTACCGGGACCAAAGCCATGCTGCTGAAGAGCAGGGACATGAGCATAGATCAAGGCTTGGACTATGTCGCGATCTGGAACTCGGCAATGCTTCTGTCTGATGACCTAACGGAGGCCATCTCGGCACACACGCAGAAACGGAAGCCTGTTTTTGCAAAGCTCTGATGGTCGGCATCACCATCGTAAGACAGAAAACCAATTCAATACTTTACATGTAAAGGACTGCAAAAAGCAAGAAGAGAAGCCGATTCTTGGCCGGCTTCCAGCCTTGTTCGAATCACTGTTGTGCTTATAATAATCCACTCGTCTTGATCGGACGAAATTCCAAACATCTAAATCAAATTCGTCTTATCACAAGACAAGAACATCATTTGTTGTTGGTGCTGCTGCTGTTGTGTTTCAACTAAGTTAAGCGACGTTGTTATATATACACGGGTTGGGTGGCCTAGATTTTTAGATTGTCAAGGAATGGACAGCAGTTTCATCCGTACCCTATGAAAAAAGACATTGGATATATAGTTACAAACTATGAGATTTTTGTAAGATCATTACTAATTATTATAAAAACTTAAGTTATTAGATGAAAGCATAATTTATTAATTTAAATATTCTAACACTCTCCTCCCACGTTTAGTCTAGTCTTTAAACGTGAGAACTTATGGAAAGATTTAAATTTAGAAATAAAGAAGATTTAAATTTAGAATCTTTATTTCTAATATCATGTGAGAATTTATTTGACAATAATCAATTGTTCTAAAAGCTTGAATTACAATTCGTTTCACAAATTTTCGACCATTTTTATCGCACTCCATGCATTCCGAGTAAATCTTGATTCTTTAGTTTTCTTGTCTTGTTGTGCTCTAAACTTTGTTTAAGATATTATTTTTGGGGATTCGAACCTCCTCGGATAATCTTTGTTGGGCATTTGATATTCGAGCAATGGACTTCGCTTCAACTTGCTTTTTTGACTTGTGTTGAGGGCGTCTGCAAGTGATTCATTTTCCTCTTCTTTCTTTTTTTTTAATTTCGTGCTTTTTCATCTTGGATGTGATCTTTCTTGACATTTCAGGCTCGGGCTGGACCCGGACCGGCCTGAACTGAAGCTATAAATGGGCCCACGCCGGGCCGGCCTGTCCAGGATTTCGGGCCGTGGAGCCCACTTTGGACGTTTGTCAATAAAGGTCCAATTACTCCCTTTCCTAACCATTTCTTTTGTGTATCGTTTTTATTTTATTTTTATAATCATTAACATTAAAAAACATGGCTATATCATTATGGATGTCCACCAAAAACCTTAACCCAGGACGTTAAGGTAAAAAGGCATTATATCAAGAGGAAAAAAATGTTTACATCGACCTTCGATGAATCTTCTGATCAGTAGAGATATCGTAAACATGACATCACCAATTAATTTGATCAAAGATAGAGAGTCAAAAACAATTGGCTAAAAGTATATCACACGATTTACTTTGTTAATTGACTCCATGTGAGTTTCGACAAGTTCTTTGACATATTATAGTTGACCAAAAAAGTTAACTCCTTCCCCTTTTTTTCCTGTAAAAAGTAGCTAGTGGGAACACCAAGTTCAACACAAAACCGAAGATGCTTCTCGCCACGATCGACTACGAAGAAGAAGAAGAAAAAGCAGGCCGTTTCCTGTCGATTCCCTCCTTGCTTGTACTTTGCTTTCCCTGGGGCGGGATACGATATATCACATGTCTTGTCTTTGCTTCTGGGAGTTGACAAAAGGGTTTAGCTTCTTCAGGAAGGCAATGAGCTCAAACCCTACACTCTAAAAAAACCGAAAAAGAAAAACAGCGAGAGAGAGAGAGAGAGAAGCATTTCATGACCTCATTAAAGCTTATTATTTTCCGTCATTAAAGAACTGATGAGAGTCAACTTTGAACCCATACTGACCCTTTTGGAGATTCCCCATTCCCCTTTCTGGAAAGTTCTCTCTGCATTGAGTTTTTCTGGGGTTTGCTTGCTGGGGTTGCCAACTCCATAAAATTTACAGAAATATTTGACTATCGCGGTTGATTATTTGATGTAAATATATGGACTAACCAATAGATGATGATAGACTTTCGCTGTACCGCGATGTATGCAATATAATCTTATAGGGTATGTACGTGGCATTGTGTGTGTGTATTAACAAATATAGACAAATGGGTGCATGGAAGTATATGACAAGTAAAATAATACAATATACTTATGTCATGATAGGTGTAGAGCAGTATTCAATGGCCATCCGCCCAAAACATGGTACCTTTTGCGACAAGGTGAGATCAGCTTGTCGCTCCTGGAATTGTTTTAAGGCCCAATCAATTGTAGGTTGTCATCTTCGACAAGCTCTTCTGCGATTGCGAATTTATTACAATTTCAATTATGAGGTCACTTTCACGGGCGAAGAAGCTCCACCAAGCCATGGCAGCTGGGAAGAGATGATTTCTTGAGGGTTGGAAAGGCGTCGTTCGTAAATGATTGGCCAAAAGAAGAAGCAAGAGTTCATCTTGTTTTTTTACACCAGCAGTTGCTCTCCACACCTCATTGTCACTATTATAAAATTGGGTAATGATGTTTGTTGTCGGGTCAATTACGTAGTAACGTGAACTTCTATATTTGTGATAAGTGATCCTACGCATTTGCTTATCGATTTGCAATTCTGCCATCATATGATCAGATCAAGAACAACACGTTAATAATTTCATAATTTTAGTGATACATAAGGTCATTGATCAGACAATAATACGGTCTAATTTTCATATTCGATACCTATGTTTCCTTGAGCCAAGATTATGCACTCCGACTTGATTATGACCTATCTTGACGTTCTTCCCTTCCACAATTTTGATTCTTTGTTGTGTTCTCTCCATAAATCGCATGGATTCGCACTTCATTCAGGGGGTTAAGTGTAAGGTCGCTGACAGTGGAGGGGGCGAAGTGCAAGAATGTCTCCTTTTCCTATTATTAATAGGAAACCAAGTGCTTTCCCATTAGATAACTAGTTTCAAGAATAGCACCTTCTTTCGATTGACAAGAACAATAAGAGCACCTTCTTTCCTAATGTCCTTTAATTTAAAGTTTACTTTTCCTTCCAAGCATAAACTTCCCATTATTTTTTTCATAAAATGGGCACAACCCTTTAACTCTCTCTCTCTCTCTCTCTCTCATCACCTTATGGGTGATATGTGCACATGCGATAAAGTCAAGTGCCATAAAATGTTAAGGAATCCAAATGCTTCAGAGAGGGGCAAACCCCAAAAGGTCGAGCCAGTCTTGGAAAACCGCAAAGCCTCCTGTAAAAGGGGCGAAAAAAGAAAAGCGAGAAGGGATCGAGAAGAAATCCATAGCATAACCAAAACTAAAGAGGCGAGGAGATTGTACGTGAACCCTAGACATCCTTTTTCCCTCGCCAAGGTCCTTCATAATCAAAGCACAATTATTGCAGCCTTTGACGTTCCAAAGCACCCCCTCCCCTCTCTTCAACACCCACACGCAAACGCCTTTGACTCTCCCACGAGAAAAAAGTGGACGGAAGTTCGCAGCCGCAATCAGCTCACGAAAGCACGCTTTTTCTTACCGCCCGATACACATGTTGGTCGAAAGACCCTTTCGCTCGTGGGAATCTCATCTTCGAGAATTTAGAATTTCTCTCTTCTCCCCCGGTTCCAACCCTACAGAAATTCTTATATATATGCCCGGGAGGGTTTTCCTTTGAAAAGCTTTGGTTTTTTTTTTCTTTGCAAAGGAAAGAGAGGGGTGTCCCTTCTTTCCACGGAATCGGGCAGATTCCTCTGATTGTCAAAGTTTGAGGCTCCATCTTTAACTAATATCAACCATCCCACGTTACCTCCACTCAGACCTTTCTTTACAAATCCCTCCACCAATCCCTCTTATGAATTTTCATTAGATTAAACTCACCACTAATGAAAAAACTCTTTTCGAGAAGTTGTTATCAAATGCATAGTTCAATCGCCATCATTACTTTTACTCACATCACATTG